>NC_053436.1:25000872-25077519 GCF_007990345.1 Gossypium hirsutum
ATTCAACCTCAAGCAGTCTTTGTCGCAGATTTAAGTCTCTTGAGTCATCAAATATTGAGACTTTTGTGATCCGAAAATACATGGCACTTTTCGCCAAACAAGTAATGTCGCCATATTTTCAAAGCGAATACGATGGCGGCTAGTTCGAGATCATGGGTTGGATAATTTCTCTCGTGTGGCTTCAATTGTCTCGACGCATAGGCCACAACTCGGCCTTCTTGCATCAATACGCAACCCAAACCGAGTAGGGATGCGTCACTATAAATGACAAATTCTTTGCCTGATTCGGGTTGCACTAAAATTGGAGCTTCAGTCAAATGAGTTTTCAGTTGATCGAAGCCTTTCTGACATTTCTCCGTCCATTCGAACTTAGCATCCTTTTGAAGTAGCTTCGTCATTGGTGTGGCTATCATCGAGAAACCTTTGACAAATCGTCGGTAATAACCGGCGAGTCCCAAAAAGCTCCGAACTTCAGTAATATTTCTCGGAGGTTTCCAGTTAAGTATGGCTGAGATTTTGTTCGGGTCAACTCGAATAGCCGATGCGGATACCACATGACCCAAGAAGCTAACCTCTCTTAACCAGAACTCACACTTACTGAACTTAGCATATAACTTCTTATCCCGCAAAACTTGCAACACTAATCTCAAGTGTTCAGCATGTTCGATCTCATCTCTTGAATAGACCAAGATGTCATCAATGAACACAACTACGAACTGATCCAAATATGGTCTGAAGATCCGATTCATCAAATCCATAAATACTGCAGGGGCATTAGTGAGCCCAAACGGCATCACTAAGAACTCGTAGTGACCGTACCTCGTTCTGAAAGCAATTTTGGGTATGTCCGAATCTCGAATTCACAACTGATAATAGCCCGATCTCAAATCTATTTTTGAGAACACTGAGGCTCCCTTCAGTTGGTCGAACAAATCATCGATGCGCGACAACGGATATTTGTTCTTTATCGTCACTTTATTCAGTTGACGATAGTCAATGCACAACCTCATGGTTCCGTCCTTCTTTTTCACGAACGATACTGGTGCACCCCAAGGTGAGAAACTTGGTCGAGCAAAACCTCTATCCGTCAATTCTTGCAACTGAGATTTTAACTCTTTTAACTCGGTTGGTGCCATACGATACGGAGCTATCGAAATCGGCGTAGTCCCAGGTACAAGCTCAATACCAAACTCTACCTCCCGAACAGGTGGTAAACCCGGTAATTCTTCAGGAAAAACATCCGGGTATTCACAAACCACCGGCACAAATTCGGGTTTCTTTTCTAACTCTTTGTCATCAAGTACATATGCAAGGTATGCTTCGCACCCTTTTCTTACATATTTCTGGGCCAACATTGCTGATATTACAGCTGGCAACCCCTCCAAATCCGTAGACTCAACTCGGATTATCTCGTTATTTGCGCACCTCAAATCAATAGTCTTGCTTTTGCAATTCACAACCGCATCGTGCGCGGTCAACCAATCCAAACCAAGAATAACGTCAAATTTGTCAAACGGCAAAAGCATCAAATCAACCGGAAGACAGGATTCTCGAATTTTTAGAGGGCATCTCTTACACACTTTATCAACAAGTACGCATTGACCCAAAGGGTTTGACACTCGAATTACGAACTCAGTAGACTCAACAGGTAGAGTCTTACTGGATGCTAAGGTTTCGCATACATATGAATGAGTAGAGCCAGGGTCAATCAATGCAATCACATTAGTATCAAAGAGAGTGAAGGTACCAGTGATGACGTCAGGGAGGATGCCTCCTCTCGTGCGCGAATGGCATATGCTCTAGCAGGAGTACGGTTCTCGGCTCGAACAGCCGTATCAGAGGCCCCTCTCTGGCTACCACCCCTACCTCCTAAAATTCTCGGTGGTCTACCTCTAGTTGTCACTCCACTAGGTCTTGCACCTTGAATCTTATTCTTCTCATCAAGCTCCGTGCAATCTCTAATGAAGTGGTCCTTCGAACCGCATCCGTAACAGGCCCTGTTAATAGACTTACCCCAACATTCACCTATGTGTCGTCTTCCACATTAGGGACATTCAGGTTTCTCTAGACGATTATTGCCCACACTAGCTACCGAAGTAGCTCGGGAGTCCGTCGATGGTCTTGCTCTGATGGAAATTCCCGCAGTCGTCCTCGACTTATTAGTGTCCTCCCTGAACTTCTTTACGACTGAGAACGGAGCTTTACCCGTCGATCTTTACGATAGTCTCTAGCTTCAAATTCAGCCTTCTTTTTCTCCTTTCCAAGTTCTTCCGCCTTGCAGGCTCGTTCGACTAGTGTTACGAATTCTTTTATTTCCAAAATACCCATTAGTAGCTTTAAATCTTCATTCAATCCTTCTTCGAATCTTTTGCACATAGCAACCTCATCAGCTACACACTCCCGGGCATACCTACTGAGTCTTACGAATTCATGTTCGTATTCAGATACTGTCATACGGCCTTGCTTGAGTTCCAAGAATTCCTTACGCTTTTGATCAATGAACCGTTGACTAATATATTCTTTCGAAATTCCGTCTGAAAGAAGTCCCAAGTTACTCGTTCGTTTGGGACTATGGAAATCAGGGTCCTCCACCAATAGTAGGCTGAGTCCCGCAACAAGGATATAGCACACTTTAGACATTCATCGGGTGTGCATGACAGTTCATCAAACACCCGAATGGTATTATCAAGCCAGAACTCGGCCCTTTCAGCATCATCAGTAACTATGGCCCTGAACTCCTCAGCCCCGTGCTTCCTAATCAAGTCTACAGGTGGCTTACTCAGCCTCACAGGATCAGTAACTGATGGCATTACTGGCTCCGGGGGTGGATTATTCAAATTCGGGAATTGTTGGACAGCCGGATTGGTTCGGGCATACTGCGCGACCCACTCATTCATCATGGTAAAGAAGGCTTGTTTAGCCCCCTCACCTTGATTATTCGCAGATGACTGAGGTTCAACAGGCGGTGTCCCTTGTGCAGGAGCAGCCGCTACACTTTCAATGTCATCCGCCAAGGTTCTCTCTACACCGGGATCCATTTACTAATCAAAACATAAATTTTAACCGTCAGAAGTCATCACACAGTTAAACATTAACATTCGGCATGTATAGCTAGACTCATACGTGCTATGGTAGTCCTAGAACCGACTAAACCATAGCTCTGATACCAATCAAATGTAACACCCCGAACCCGAGACCGACACCGGAGTCGAACACGAGGTGTTAACAGACTTTAAACCCCTTATAAAAAAAATTTTCCCAGACACTGCCAATCTGCGTACTAGTCACTTTAAAATCATATCTTGAGTTTCACAGCTCGAAAATTAGTTTCGTGATTTTTCCCTGAAACTAGACTCATATTCCCATCTACATATTTTTTTCTAGAATTTTTGGTCGGGCCAATTAGTACAGTTTATTAGTCAAAGTCTCCCATGTTACAGGGATCGACTACACTGACCTTTGCGCATTACGACCTGGATATCTCCCTGCACAGAGCTTCAATACTGATGCCGTTTGTTTCTATAGAAACTAGATTCAGAGAGGAATCTATCCATATATGGTATGACTCCTAATTGTCTCTGGTTAATTTATAATGAATTTCCAAATTCGGAACAGGGAATCCAGAAACCGTTCTGGCCCTGTCTCACGAGAACCTGAATATCTCTTAACATACTGTCCATATGATCTTTTCGTTGCTTCTATATGAAAATAGACTCATCGAGCTTCGAATACATAATTTATTCATCAATTAATTCCACTCCTACTATTTTTAGTGATTTTTCAATCTCACGTCACTGCTGCTGCCAGCATCTGTTATGAAAGCAACTATGCCCATTTCGTGATTTCTCCTTAATCTAACTAGTAATTCTTCATACATATCACAAATTATGATCATGACTAGCCATGCCAAAGGCTAATCATTGTCAAACATCCCCCTACTACACTATTGCCATATCATGAATTTTAACACCAAAATAATCAACCATGACATATGGCATAAAAAGGTCGAATTATCAAGATTTACGACCTAACGTTATGAAACCAAACCCAACCGAACATTCATGCCATTTTCGCATAGCTAAAAGTTTACATACCAAAGTTCAAACACAACATAATAGCCTATACATGCCGAAATGTTCTCCTAAGCCGACTAAGAAGAAAGTACCAAAACTTGCTAGCCGGTGTGATGACTCCAATGACGGCCCGATCACGCAAGAAGAGACGAGTCCAAGAAACCTAAAATAGGTGACAAGGAAACGCCGAGTGAGTATATAACTCAGTAAGTCATAAGCAATGCACTACCATCCTTTAATAACATTATCACAATAGGAAATAAGATGGAACGAGGCTAGTTACTCCATCCATACCGAACCATGCCATAGTTCCTCAGACCCATCGGTTCAATCTCATACCAAATCATGCATTCACATTCCATATACTCATCAATAGGATATTTGAGGCATTTTCATACATCATTTTATTTTCGTTATAATCATACAATTAAACGAACCTTCACCTATTCCACAATGAACCTTATGTACGTGACTTCAACTATAATCGTCACATAGGTTCAAAACTTACCAAGCTCAACTCCAAATATAAACATAGCGCCTATTAGCCATGAACTCAAGGTACTTACCTTTTCCGCTGTCCGTGATCGACTTAATAATGTCGCACACTTAGTGTCCATAATGATTCAAACGTATATATTAAGTCCGCACACTCAGTGCTATATAATCAATTCGCACACTTAGTGCTATATAATCAAACTCGCACACTTACTGCTACATAATCAAACTCGCACACTTAGTGCTACATAATCAAATTCGCACACTTAGTGCTACATAATCAAGCTCGCACACTTAGTGCTACATAATCAAGCTCGCACACTTAGTGCTGTACAATTTAAACCCGCACACTTAGCGCCAATCTCATGATCATAAATGTTTATACCCGCACTCTTAGTGCCGAGGTCAACAACTCAATACATCTCACCTCTTTTCTCTTCATTCAACACTTTCATCACCACATACATACATGTATATAAATTTATCATTCCATTCAGCATGATTACATAGACATTATGTCTATTTATATCAATACAAAATATATGCTTGATGACTTACTTTGTGTTGGGTAAGACGGTTCCAACTCGGTTACTCGATGATCTTTTCTTTGCCCTTGCTTGCCTCTCCACCTTTAGCTTCTCGAGCTAAATCGATAAATTAACTAGTTTAACCGTCTTGCTAAACATTCATACTTCAATTACACATGCATGTGTATGTTTGTATATTCGGCAATGACAATGGTAATTTAGCAAACCTTAATTTAACTTATAATTGTTCATAACACATTTAAAGCATCCACTCCATTCCATCATTTTAAAGCACATACATTACTCAATATTATCCAAATTCACATTCGGCATTTTCACAAACACACATGCCGATTTCATTCACTCATCTCTAATGTTAATTAAGAAATGCCGAATGTCACCAACTAAATGACATACACACACACCCACATGCATAAAAGTCATCCACACCTCCTATAGTTCATTCGGCCTTCACCTTTGCTAGTTTTCCCCATTTTTTTGTCATTATATATACATAGTCCTAAGGTAATATCACGAATGGGCTTACATATATATGTATATATACATATAGCCGAATATGCAAAGCTTAAACCCAACATCACATAAGCTCCTAAGTGATGGCCGAATATGTATATCTATATATATTCATCAACTATACTATTACCTTTAATTTACCTAATCACACAATTTCATCTAAGTTTAGCATGAAACACAATCATCACCCTTATTAATCTTTTATAGCCGAAAACCATACTTAACCCCAAAATCGAAATTTCAACATGGTTTACAAAAATCACTTGATAACTCACTCAATATTAACTAAAATTTCAAAAGCTAGTACAAACTTCCTTACCTTAATAGGACTTAAGATGACCGATTGCTCATGTTACCAACAAGATTCAAGATTTGAACATGGGCTAACTAAGGGACTTAGTAACTAGCTTAATACATTCAACAATTTCCAAAGCTACCATGCATTACATACCTTATTCAAGACTAGAAGGAGTGGCCGAATGTTTTACTTCCCCTTCCCCCTTCTTCTTAGCATTTTCGGCCAAGGATGATAAAAGATGAACAATTTTTTTTTCTTTCTTCTTTAGATTCGGCTAGCAAGAACATGAATGATGATCCCCTTTTTTTTTCCTTTCATCATTCTTTTTTTTCCATTTCTTTATTACTAACTTTTTATTTTGTTATTCATCCCATGATGCACCAACAAAACATGTCTATGACATGTTTTGCCCATCACACCTTGTCCACCTTATTTGTCATGGCCGGCCACTATAAAAAGGGGGGGAAATTTGACATGCAAGTCCTCCCCTTTTTCCACATGCACTAATAGGTCCTTACGCATTGACCTATCACATTTTAAAATTTTCTCGCATAAGTCCTATTGACTAAATTCACATGCAATCGACTAAATCGAAGCTTGAAATTTTCACACATTCATAATTACATATTCTAGATAATAATTATCACATTCAAACATTTCGGTGACTCGGTTTAGCGGTCCCGAAACCACTCCCGACTAGGGTCAATTTTGGGCTGTTACAGTTTCATGGGAAAATTTTCTAAGTTTGCCTGGAACTTCTCAAAGTTCTCAATATAGTCCCGAATCAATCCCGATGTAAGTTTTGGGCTTCGTAGACCCAAATAAGGGACAACATGTATGTGTTTGAAAAGTTTTGAATTAAAAGAAATTTTATGGCCTGGTTTTTGCATGTATGTGTATGTTTAATTCCGGTAATGCCTCGTACCTTGTCTCGGCATCGGACACGGGTAAGGGGTGTTACATTGTGTGAGCAGCTTGAGTATTTATGTCCTGATTGTCAACTTGTGTGAGCAAGCCCGTGATTAGCTCAAGAGCGAGCCATGTGTGATTTTGATATGAGGTAGCATGTGGCTACGTTTGAAGCATTATGTGCAAGTCTTCCGTGTATCCGATAGTATTTCAAATGTTCAATGGGTAAACCTATGAGTTAATCGACAAGTAATTCAATGATAAGGAAATATGATGGTGTGTTACGAGTTGGTACAGGTATGTACGAAAAACTCATATGAATGAGCTCGGTATGTGGTGAACTTTTGGTAAGATTGAGAATGTGTAAGTTATGTCTACAAATTTAAGTTATGCCTATGAATTTATGATGACACAAAAGTAAACTATGTTATGTCAATGGTATTTATATATATATGATTATGTTGTTATTTATTTACATGTGAACTTACTAAGCTTTATGTTTACTCCCCTCATTTTTCCATTTTCTTATAGTATTGTCAAGCTAGCTCGAGGATCGAAGGACGTTGGAGACTCGACCACACTATCAACTGGACATTTTGGTATAGTTAGTCTCAACATTTTGAGTATAACATGTATAAGGACTTGGTCTTTTTGTTATATGTCATATTGGTCTAGCCAAATGTGTTGGCTTATGGTAATATTTGATTCATTTTGTATATGGCCATGTGATATGGTTCATATTGATTATTTGGGTTGTAACCCTAATTAATTATGCATGCATGCAATGTGTTATGCTTGGTATGGTTGCTTGTGGATGATATGTGTAATGAATGGCATATGTGCTAAATGAATGAATCGTGGCTAATAAGTATGACCAAAGCTATGGTATAATTGAGTAAATTGGAAGTAGCTTTACCATGATAAATAAATATGAAATTGGTGTGGAATGCTATATGAAAGCATGATGGTTCAGATAGGTGACTTGTTGACATTACAAAGTCATGGATTAATCAAAATTATGAGTATTTGAGTGACTAAATAAACTATGTTGATTACCATAAAAAATGTATGAGTGAATGAGCATTTAAGGGTGACAAATGGCTAGGAAAATTAACCTAAAAGTTGTCCACAAGGGTAGACACACGGGCCTGTGTCTAGGCCGTGTGTGACACACGGTACCATGGGCATGTGATTCTATCATGTGTGTAACACCTCTTACCCATATCTGACGTCGGGACAAGGTTCGAGGCATTATTGAACTTAAACATACACAATTTCGTGAAATCAGGCCATAAAATTTCATTTAAATTAAAAACATTCAATCACATGTATAATGTCCCTTACTCAAGCTACTGAGGCTCTAAACACGCATTAAATGCGGTTTGGGACTAAATCGAGAACTTTGGAAAGTTTTGGAAAAACTTAGAAAAATTTTCAAGAAGCAGGTCACACGCCCGTGTGTCTTCAACATGCCTGTGTCCTCAGGCCGTGTAACTTTCTGTTTATGACGTCAGCAAAACGAATTGAACCACAGGCCAGGCCATACGCCCGTGTGATAGGTCGTGTCCTCCACACGGCTGAGACACATGGTCGCGTCACTGCCCGTGTGGCTAGCACTTAGGCTATTTTCTAAGCCTTTTTGTTGCCATTAATACCTCACACACTTAAATACATTATAGACACATATAATGTAGCATCAAGTAAATGATTAAATATCCTCCATTAATACTCAATTGTAATATTCATATGTCATCATACATGTGTTTTTCTTACTCATTTTATACCAAGTCTAAACACACCAATTCACAATCAATTGAACATGTCATTTTGATTATCACTTATACACTTATACCATGCTTGCCTACATCATTCCACACAAATTTCATGTTCAAGCATTATTAACTTATTGCCATATCACACTTTTATTCTCTAATTATAACCACTTCGTTTGGTCATAAGACATTCATCAAACACATATATCGTAATACTAACCATTCATATCAAACAAATATAATCACATGACCACATCACAAGGCATTAATACTTAGCTTGGATAAATAGGCTTACAAGCAATGACAATCATAAGACACATCTCATGGCTATATACAATGTACTAATATAAGCCAACATCTTGGCCAAATCATAAGAACACATATCAATAACTAAGTCCCTATACATGCCACTCACTTGAAAATGTTTAAGATTCATCGATACCCCGAAAGCGATGGCTTGATAGTGTGATGCTACCTCCGATGATCTCCAACCCCGAGCTAATTTGAAAACACTAAAAAAAATGGAAAGGAGAGGGGTAAGCTTAGGTAATACAACCATATTTGTACTTTTATTGATGTTTAGGTCAAGCTGTTTTCTTGAGTCATGGTCACTAAATTATTTATATATAGAGTTACAGAACTCCAAATTAAGATCTACTAATTTTTTGTGAAGCTAAACTCATACATCTTCTTACTATAAAATTTTCAGAATTTTTGGGCTAGTCAATAAGTACAGTTTATTCTTCAAATTTACCCCTATTCTGCTGTAAAACAGCTTCGACCTTTCTTTACTAAAATTCATTTATCTCTTAGTACTAGATTCGGATGGTGTTCCCGTCTATTTCTCTTGAAAATAGACTCAATAATAATTTAGTCATATAAATTCTAGCCCATAATTATTCTTGTACAATTTTTACTGATTTTCTAAAGTCAAGATAGGGGATTTCAAAATCGTTCTGACTCTGTCTCACACAAATTCAATTATCTCATAATATGAAATTCTTTTTCTTACACCGTTACCTTCATAAGAAACTAGTCTCGACAATATTTAATTCTATATTTTATTCAATCTCTAATTCACTTTCCACTAGTTTTGGTGTATTTCCAAATTCAGACTACTGCTGCTATCCAAAACTGTTTTAGTGCAATATGATGATAACTATCCTAAGTTCATTTTCAACTAATCATAAACTCACCATTTCGTGGATTCCATGTTCAATTACCCAAAGAAATAATAACATAACCATAAAGATTATTCATTATTCAAGCCTTTTTGCATACTTATCATATATATATATATATATACATATACATAAACTTTCTCACCATAAGTCATTCTTCATCAAGGCATTACTCATGAGTTTAGCATACATACCTGTACTCACTTGTAGTATATCACATAACCATACCTTATTTAACATGCCCTCCTTGGGTCTTGCATCACATTACCCATTGCATTACCCGTTGAACACTCGGAATACTATTGGATACACGGGAAGTTTGCACCTAAGTGCCATGTAAGAAGCCAGAGCTACCTCATACTATGTAATGCTCGCATTTTGAGCTACTCACGGGCTTATTCATCAGTTAGTACCTGGACCCCATAGCACTATCATGTAATACCCACTCATTGAGCTACTCATGGGTCTGTACACAAAGTGAGCACCCAAACCCATATAGCATTAACATGAAATGCTCGCTCAACGAGTTACTCATGGGTTTGGTCACGAAGTCAGTACCTGGACCGACATTACATATAACATTTATCTCATGAACTCAGACACAACTCATGAGTTCAGACCACATAATTTCTCATGATATACCTTTTTTATCCAATACCCTGAGGTTCAATGGGATTTCATATCTAACCTGATGTCGTCGCACTTCCTCATAATGTAGGTTACTCTTATATCACATTATTTATACTTTCGTGGTAACCAGTAAGATTATGATACATGATAACAATAAAACATTTAAACATATATATATCATCTATTTCCTATATCACTTGTCATATATCATCGTTTTCTTGCATTTCATGTAACATTCTTCCATGTTATATTTCCACGTCATGTACACCATTCCATCAACTTTTCCAATGTATTCAATCATACAATTTATGCAATAAAAGCAAAGAATTACAATTCAAACATAACATTGCATTATTATTATCATACGAACTTACCTCAAATCCGAGCATGGCTAATTATTTCATTTTAGTCCATAATCTCATACTGTCACGATTTAAGCCCAAATCTCTATTTTCTTGATCTAAAATAATAAAATCCACTATTTTAATCATCATATTAACTAATAAATTCCATAATTTATACTTTGGCCAAATGAACATTTTGCCCCTAGACTTTCACAAAATTATGATTTTACCCTAAGGCTCGTAAATCGATTTTCATCGAATTTTCTCACTAACCAAGCCTACCCGAATTCTTTTTATACTAGAAGCAACCCACAATTCCAATTATTTTACACATTTACAACCTATTTTATAAACTTCACAAAATGGTCATTTTAGGTGTATTCATGAAAATCCTTTCACAAAAGTTGTTTATTACACAACCAAGACTCATTTTCTTCCATAAAAATTCAGCAAATAGCATAAATGATCTCATGTAAAAACCCTAGACTTTCAACCATTTTGCAAAATAATCCCCCCATTAGCTAGATTAAGCTACAAGGGTTCCAAATTACAAAAATCAACAAAAACAACCACAAATTTCACTTACAAGCAAAGGATTTAAGTTGCTGAAAATTTGAGTTTCAAAACCTCCATATTTGCTGCCATTTTCGGTGGTTGAAGAAGAAGAAATGGAAAACATGACAACATTTTTCCTTTTTTATTTTATTACCAAAAAGTCACTTAATGCCACCAACCTTTGACTTTTCAAAAAAAAAAAATTTCGCCGGCCATCACTCCCCAAAAGGGCCTATTTGCACTTTAAAGACCTCCAATTTTGGTTCCCTAGCTATTTAACATATTTGGGTAGTAAAAGAAAACTTTTTCCCTTTATGCGATTTAGTCCTTTCTAGCAATTAAGCTTACACTCACTAAAATTAATTCACCAAAATTTTTATGCACTCATATAATCATGCTATAACACATAAAATGATATTAAAATAATTTATTGACCTTGGATTTGTGGTTCTGAAACCTCTGTTTTGACTAGGCCTAAAATCGGGCTGTTACAGTGTGTCCCCTACACCCTAATTAATGCAAAACAAAATGCCCAGTAGTAAACACATGGGCAAAGACATGGGTGTGTGTCTCAGTCATGTGAAGGATGCGACCTCAGGACATGGGCATCTACCCAGGCAGTGTGAAGTCTGCACTTAATTTTTGGAATTTAATTTGCCATACGGTCTGAGCACACGAGCGTGTGACTTGGCCGTGTGACCCTAATTGTGTTGATGACATCATAAATAGAGAGTTACACGGGTTAAGGACATGGGCGTGTCCCAAGCCACATGGGAGTGTGTGACCACACGGCCTACCCACACGGGCGTGTGACCCTATTTCATGAAAATTTTTCTAAGTTTTTCTAAAGTTCTCGGATTAGTCCGGAACTACTCCTGATGTATGTTTTAGGCCTCGTAGGCCCATATAATAGACAATTTGCATGTGTATGAATGGTTTTAAATTGAACGAAGTTTTATGGCCGGTTGTGTATGTTTCATGGTGTTTAAGTCCAGTAATGCCTCGTATCCTGTCCCGGTGTCGGACACGGGTAAGGGGTGTTACAGAATTTCCCTTGAGAATTACCAACACATAAGAATTCCTTAAATTGAAAAATCTTCTAGTCTTCAATGAATGACCATGTGAATTCTCAATTATTTTTCATATCTTTGATGATCTGGGATGGTCTAACTAGCCATGCCAAATAGTAAATGTATTTGGATTTGTAAAGTTCTTGTTTACTACAACATGTGTTTCAATTATACTAATAATTGTATAGTACAAGCTGCAAGATAAGGCAGGTAATTTTTTTCAAAACATATTTCTTTCTATAAATAACTTTTGTGATGTACATATACTCGATATTTTTCCCATCTGTAGTCTCGATATAATATCTATTGCACCGGATATCTTAAAGCTTAATAATTTTTTCGAGACTTTGATGAAAATAGTGCATCATCTATAATAAATTTTTTCTTAAGGTAAGAATATCATAGCTCATTCAGAGCCTTCGATTAATTTTGCACTGCCAAATATGGTGTTGACATTTTCATCATTTTAAATAAAATGAGAAAAATATTTTCTATCTTTAATTATTGTATGTGTGGTAGCACTACCTACAAGACATGTGTCTTCATCCTTGATCTTTCATTCAACCAAAGAATTGGAGAAATTCATATTCTTCATTAAAAGAAAACATATGGTAAGAGATATTGTAAACACTAAAAAATAAAAAAAAAAACATTCTAGAAGCATACTAAAGTCACACAAACATGAATAACAAGAACTATAAAATCATTAGAGAATTATGAAATGTTATTATATATTTTAAAATTCTTGATTTCTATCCTTAAAGAATCTTTTACATCAAGATGGGTCATATCGATAAGGTCATTAAAATAATCATCGCTATGAGTAAAATTAGCCTTTACATCATTTTGATAAGTTAAATTTGTTTTAGTATTCTTTCCTTTCTTTTTTATAGAGGCTAGATAAAGTTTTACAAGATGTTCAGGTACACAACAGGTACATGGAAAATGTCTACTCACACCACATCGGTTTGTTTTGATCTAAGGTTGATACTAAAGTATTAGCGTCTTGTCAAAATTTCAATGCTTAAGTCTTACATCTATAATCATTCAATGATTTTCTTTAATTATCAAAACACTTAATATTTATATTACAATTATTTTTAAAAATATTTATATTACACTAAGGCCTTGTTTCTTTTTATTTTTCATTTCCATTTTATCATTCAAATTTGAGATTGTAGCTACCTCTCTCAACGATATCGCTTTCAAGGTTCAAACCTACGTTCTCTCATTAGAAGTACAATGTGTTAGATAAAGTCAGAACCTATAGTTGCTAATTACTTAGAAGCAATTATTTGAATGGAAGTGCCTAACTACAAAGTCCACTTCAGTTGTCACTACGATAAAAAGATAGACAAAGCAAATAAAGAACACACAAAATTGTTTACGCAATTCAATTTCCCTACGTATTTGAAGCCTAGCTTAGTAAGTAATTTCACTATCATTAATCCATAATACAATTAGTGAATCAAACCTTATCACCCTCCAGGTAGAGGCCTTACTTTTGAACCTAAAGATTAGAAGACTAACCTCTAAATTTTTCCCCTAATAAGTTAGGCTGTAAACACATTCTACTTACACTTCGAATGCATTCACAAAATAAGTTCCTCAATGAACAATAAAGTGCTCTCTATGCTCTATACAAAACCTAAACAAGTCTTTCAATATATAGAAGTCTTCAAGACTTACTAATATATGAATGATCAATTACAATCCAACCCATAAAAATAGTAGCTACAAGATAAAAAAAGTAATACATTAATAAAGACCAATGTAAAGTGAAATGTTCGAGATTCATTATTCAACGAAGTCCTCCATGCAATCTTTGTAACACCTCTAACCCATATATGTCGCTGAATAAGGTTATGGAGCATTACCGAAGTTTTCATTTCAAAATAATAAAAAATTTAAATCATATACTTCACAACATAAATCATAGAAAATTACATTAATAACATACATATTGTCCTTTATATGAGCCCCCAAGGCTCTAAAAACAAATTAGAAAAAAATTGGAACTAAATAAAAAAAACATTAGAGTTTTTCAGAAAAAGGTGAAAATTTTCAAACTGCAGGGGTCACAAGGCTGAGATACACAACAATGTCTCAGGCTGTGTGGACATTCGAAGTAGGGACACAAGGCTATGTCCCAGTCCGTGTCTGTGCCCATGTAACTCTCTGACTTGGGTCACACGACCAACCCACATGCTCGTATGCCAAGCTGTGAACCCTTCAAGATGGCCACACACGTCTGTGTACAAGGCCGTGTTGCCTGGCCTTGTGTCACACATGGCTGAGACACACGTCCGTGTCTTTGGCCGTGTGGATGAAAGATAGGCTATTTCCAAGCCATTTTTCTGACCCAAACATGCACATACCTACAAAAAATTTTCCACCTATAATCAAGCACTCCAAAGTACACCAAACCATGCCACAACAAGCTATCCAAATAAGGTACATATGCATACAACCAACATGCCCAAAAGTGTAACAGCCTGTTTTACAATGGTTTCGGGGCCACCAAATTCGACGAGTAAGTTTGTAAATATTATTATTTAATATTTAAGATTTAAAAATAGTTTTAAAAGGTTTTTAATTTGATAATTTATGATATTTAAGCTATTTATTAAGTTCAAGTGGTAAGACCCTAAGTTCAAGTGATTTTAGAAAATGAGGTATCGGGACTCGTTTCTATAAACTGAGCTGTAAATATTTCTATAAATATTTACCGTGTGTCATTAAAGTGGTATTAAATTTTTGTTGAACAATTTTAACGTTTCGATAGTTAATTAATTAAAAAGGACAAAATTGTAAAAGATGTAAAATTTGATCATTATTTGATTTGAGTGATTAAATGGTTTATTGAATAAAGAAAAAAGAGACTTAAATGGTAATTAAAACATTTAAGAATTTAGTGGACAATTATGGGCATGGATTTAGTGTTTTATTTAATTATTAACCAAGGTTAAAATAGTAATTGATAATTAAATTAAATAAAAAAAATACATTATCATCTTTTACAACCTTTCTTCACCAAATTTTAATGCAGGAAAAAGCCATTTTGATATGAATCTTTCAGCCATGGGGAAATTCTTGCATGGTATGTGATATTGTCCCCATTTTTAATAATTTTGATTTTTTTAAGATCATTGTAACTAGGTCCAGCTAGCTTGTACCTTCAGTTTTGAAAATATTAAAGATTTTAAATGTTTCCATTGATGAATATACTAGATTTAAAAGTATTTTGTTAAGTAATTTTGATGAATTTTTCAATTAGGGACGAAATTATTGAAATAGTAAAAATACAAGGACTTGTTGTGAAATTGTTGCAAAAATAGGCTGAAATAAAGGCTATGAATATTCAACTAGTCCGAAATTGCAATAAAAATGGTTAATTATCATGTTTTAGGCTCAAGGACTAAATTGAATAAAAGTAAAATTTTAGGGGCAATTTTGTAAAATGTTAAAATAACTAAATTGCATAAAATACATTATTTTACTGTCTAAATTAATAGATTGAATAAAATTATTAATTTAGATCAAGATTGAGTGGAAAATCGAGGAGAAAGAAAAATTACCAAAATGCCTATATACTTGTTATTTCCGTAAATTAGCTAGGTAAGCTCGTATGAACTGTATTCTGTATAATGTTGATTAAATTGAATGTTAATATGAGATTTTACTGAGATTGAATCAATATATTACATGTTATTATGCAATTTTATCTTGTCAAGAAACGATGGAAATCCAACGACATATTGACGACCATTGAATATGAAAAAGGATAGCTTTGACTATCGATTTATGAAAAGGGATGGTGACGACCATCAGTTAATGAAAAGGGATGGTTTCGACCATTTATTCATGAAACTTTATTTGAGCTTCCCATGTATCCAATATTATTCTAAATGGTTCAACGAGCATGAAAAGGGATGAACTGGTAAGGGTTCTAATTGATTTCATTACGAAAAATATGGAAAGGTATGATGCACCAGTGATCAGAGTATGAATATTCATGATTATAAAAGTTATGATTTAAGTGATGCTATGTTTATGTACCATCTCTTACCATGCAATGATATAGCTAAGTTATGTGTTTAACCACTTGCTTGTGACTATGGTAAATGTTATGTTTATGTCTTATATGTTATGCAAATGAAATGGTAAGT
Source organism: Gossypium hirsutum (assembly GCF_007990345.1). Lineage (NCBI taxonomy): Eukaryota > Viridiplantae > Streptophyta > Magnoliopsida > Malvales > Malvaceae > Gossypium > Gossypium hirsutum. Next base: position 25,017,430 of record NC_053436.1, read on the forward strand.
GTTCAATATGAACCAAGACATGTATGTATGAAACTTATTGAAATGGTGATACATGGAAAACATGATATGTTATGAAGGATGATAAATCCCATTGGATCATGCTTAAGTATGGTGGTTATCTATGTTAACTTCACATGACTTATGTTTAAGTAAGCTATCATGTGTTGTTGATGTGCTTAGGCTTGTGCCAAGCTTATAATTAGATTATATCATGTTTAGTTTTAATGAAATACATCAAATCGGTAAGTGTTCAATTCATAATATGCTTTTGCACATGAAAAGGGTGGTATAAATTAAAGTATGTAATTTCTTATGAAATGGTTTATCATGTAGTTGATTCCAAAAGAGCTATGTTTAAATGCACTAGATTGTAGTCATGGTTAATGTTATGCTATTATCTTGTGTGTTATGCATATGAAACGAGTGAGGAAAGGCAATGAAATGGTAAATTCATAGTTGAAACGAAATTGGATGAGAAGGGAATAATGAGTTTGAAAGAGGTACTTATATGTGAGAAATTTACGTATGCTATGGATGAATATACTTATATCATGGATAAATACACTAAGTCAGGAATTGAAAATGTCATTTAGGGTTATGATAAGCATTTGGAAGGGAATGGAAAGTAAGTAAATTGACAGGTGTATAATCTTATGGAAAGGTTGATGATTATATATTACGTCCCGTAAAATCCTATCATGTTTTGAATGATAAATATATGCTTCAATAATGAAGTTAATCATTTGTGAGTCGATGATCATATAGAGTTATGAATCTTATGGAATTGGCATAGGATAATGTTTATTCTATAAAGTTTATTATTGAATTGGAAAATTATGCTTAAAGTTTGTACGAGCTTACTAAGCATACATTGCATAAGTAGTTATTTTCTTTCACCTTACAAATTATTAGAAGCTCGATCAAGTTGGAAGCTAGTCGGAGATTCATCACACTATCCATCGATTTTATCGGTAGATTTTTATGCTTTAGTTACGGTTATAATGACATGTATATGTGTTTTATACTTCATGATATGGCCACTATGTTTGGCTTGTAAATATGGTTTTATGACTGATAATATTTTGGCATTTTTAGGCTTGATGGCTAATGTTGAAATGGTTTAGTGATGAAATGTTTGGAATGGCCTAATTGGTATGCTTGTGTGTGATACACGGCCACGTAACACATCCGTGTGTCCCCTATAGTTTTTAAAAGGTTGCATTTTGAGAGTTACACAGCTTGGTACACGAGTGGGTGGCTTGGTTGTGTGAACCAAGTCAGAGAGTTACATGGGCACGGACACGAGCTGGGACACGGCATGGGCGTGCGTCTCAATTGTGTGAATCACACGGCCCAGCCATACAGCCGTGCAATCCCTGTTGTATGATTTTTTCTATCTTTTGCCATAAAGTTCCAAATGTTTTCGATTCAGTCTGAATCATTTCTAAAGTGTTTCTAAGGCCTCAAGGGCTGGAAAAAGGGACAGTATGCACGTGTTGGATTGTGTTTTGCAATGATTATGAAATGTTGTAAATGAATGATTTGAGTTATGTTTTTACGGTAATGCTCTGTAACCCTATTCTGGTTACGGATAAGGGTTAGGGTTTTGCAAAAAGGCACCTCAATCACAACATTTAAACATGTATAACCAAATGCATAATTTAGCCAAAAGTTCAACAAACTTATAACTAAGTTTATACCATAACATACCACCTTGTTTACCTAACAAGTTCACATCAAAAGTACCTAATATGCCATTTAACACCTAACAGCCTTAGCCATATATGTTATCTATAACAAATATACCAAATCACCACATTCAAACATATCGAAAGATAATTTAAACAAACATTTTTAACTACCATTTTAACTTCTATCATTTAGTTACCATAAACATCAAAATAACAACCATTACAAGGCCAAATATATACATGCCAACTTAACACCATTTGACCATTCAAAATACCCAATTTACAAGGCAAAACATAATAGCTTCGACATCAACCAAAACACCTATACATATAATTATAACCAAAACTTATAAACACCAAGATCTACTAATTTAGCCAATGGATAGTGTGATATAACTTCGAAAAGCTTTCAACTTGAATGAGCTTCCAATTCACTATAAAACATGGAAAATAACATAGAGTACGCATAAAATTCTTAGTAAGTTTGTATAATGTAAAACTCAACTTACGATTTTATCACATAATAAATAAGTTTAACATGACATAATCCAACAAAAGCTTGGCCAAAGCCTAAGCATTCATACCAAACACATCAGGATATATCATACAAATCACAAGCACAATAACATGAATAACCATTTATTCTCAACATGTATCACTTGAGTTTATTACTCATCTCAACCTATATACTTTCCATGTATTATCATATCTAGGATGATCACATATATACAAGTCATAACTCATATCATTCTCTTACCATTTTCATTCTGAATAATGCCCGTTGAACCATTTAGAATACTATTGGATACCCAGGATAGCTCACACAAAGTGTGCTAACTCATATAACAGTAATCCATCAATTCCTGTATATGTATGCTCACACGAGCTGTGAAAATAGGCCTGCTCACACTAGCTATGGGCCGGAACATAGCTACACTATGCTACTCACATGAGCTGTGAAGTATCCGCAACACATGTTGGACCTCAACCATCAGTAGGACGTTCCAAGACCAGTACCAAATCATGTAAACAATACCCAAATCATGTAAACACTAATGACATGTCATTTGTATCCTATGAATTCATAAGGTTCAAACAGGGCTCGGTAGTCGACATAACATTGTTGTATATGCGACAGATTAATAAATAACAGTCCATGATACATATATATTTCAACACAAGGCATATAAATGCAATATAATTACACGAACTTACCTCAACTATAAAACGTAGATACAAAGGTGATTATTTCGAAACTTTATCTTTGCCCCAATCTAAAATTGTACAAGGTTTGTGTTGATCTAAATGAATAAATTCAACTCAATTCAATAATTATTCTATTTAATTCATTCCAAACTGATATTTTAGTAAAATTTACATTTTTACCCTTATAATTTTAATTTCATTTCAATTTAGTCCCTTGCTCATAAAATGAAAATTCATGAAATTTTCCATTAACTTACCATAGTTAAATTTCATATAGCTCCTTAGCAAGCCCTACATTTCATTTATTTCACAATTTCACCATGAATATTTTTAATTTTTCAATTTAATCCCTAATTGACAATTTCATCAAAAATCACTTAACAAAAGTTGTTTTTCTAACAACAAGTAGCCAATTTCTTCCATCAAACATAAAAAAAAACCTATATTCATTCATGGAAAAACCTTAATATTTTAACAGTTTTACAAATTAGTCCCTGGGCTAGCTAGGTTAAGTGATACGAGTCACAAAAGCCCAAATTCTTGAAGGCGAGGCCCAATAAGCAAATTCCCAGCCCAATCAAGAAATCCATCCATACTTAGTTGAAAATCAGGCCAAATTGTCAAAGTGACCCAAGTTGTAAAGTTTTATTTTTATTTTATTTATTTATTTATTTATTTACTTAGTTTAAATTTTTATGTCAATATTCAGTCCAAGAGTCCCAGATAAAATGACCTTTGACCGAATTTCCATATTAAAATAATTAGGAGTTTTTTTTATTTTAGTTTTCTAATTAGATTAGGACTAGTTATAAGGCCTATTTAAAGGCATGGCTGTCCACCTTGTTAAACACTTATCATTATTATTAAAATTTCAGATTTGTTGAGAGCAGAATTTTCTTTGAGTTTTCTCCAAGAATTCTCTCTTGAGTTTTCTTTAGAAGTTGTTTTAACAATATTTTGATTGTGGGAGCCATCTTCAACCTTCTTCTTGCCATCGATATTCTTTGGAGGGGAGATTAGAGCCGTTTGAAGAGATTTGTGAAATCTTTCGGGATTTCAAGGATCTTTAGGACTTATCCTTTAATTCTTGCTGTTTTCGATTTCTTTCTTTATTTTTCTTTGCTTATACTTGTGCCGATTTCTCATCTAATATTTTGTTGTTCTTGTTTGTTTTCCAGCATTGATTAAACTCAAGATCTCATCGTTTAAGTTGTTCTCCTATTGGCAGCACCCATTCGAACCCAAAAATCCCCAATTCCTAGGGTTTGGCCGATTGGATCTCTTTCAATTTGGGAATCAATTGATTGCTGGAAATTGGGCATTCTTGGCCGAATCAATTCCTTGGCAGATTCGCATCTTTTCTTTCTTCTCAATTTCGTTTGATTCATCGATTCTATTTCTTTTCTTCTTGCTGCTCTTTTAATTGAATTTGGGAATTTTAAATTCAAATCTGATTTGGTTTAATCTTAATCTTTGTTTCTGTTTTCAGATCTATTTGTCTAGGACCTTTCGTAGGAGTTTCTCGTGACTTGGCAACTCGATCTTGGTCCGTGCGCAACCCTATATCATTAAGCTACAACAATTTCGAAAACATAAAAATCATTAAAAACGAGACTAAAATACATACCATGCACTCAAAAACTCTGTAGCTGAACCTAGCAAGGTTTCATTGTGACAGCCCTAATTTGATCCTAGTCGGAAAGTGGTTTCGGAACCACAAAACCGAGTTATAAAAATAATTAAATGTAATATTCTATGTTTTTTATGTGAGTAAATGCATGTGTAAAAGTTTCATGCTTTGATTTGGTCATTTGTATGTGAATTTATTTAATAGGAGTTATGTGAGACACTTTTGAAATGTGATAGGCTAATTTTATAATGGTCTATTAATGCATGTATTGAAAGGAATGGTTTTGCATGTCAAATTAACCATTTTAGATAGTGGCCGGCCATGTTATTAGTTAACATAAAATATATGAATTTTATATTAGCATTATTTTAATTAAATGGCTTTATATTATAGAATAATAAGAAATAAAAATGGGAAAAAGGGTGAAGAAAACAAGGTGTTCATCCTTGTTCCTTCTTAGCCAATTTTAAAGAAGAAAAGGGGGCAAACCATTCGGTGATTTTAAGCCTTAAATAAGGTAAGTAATTCATGTTATCTCTTGGATTTTTAACATATTTTAAGTTAGGTATTAAGTTTCTTACTTAGGCCATGTTAAAATTTTGGATTTGGGTGGTGAATGGAGCATTCGGCCATGGTTGTTAATGACGAGATTGGGTTATTTTCTTTATGTTTTGATGAATAAATGTTGATGAGAGAAGTTTGAAATAGTTAAAAGTTTAATTTGATAGTATTTATATGTGTAATAGCCGAACTTGGACTTGTTTAGTTACTTGAATAAATGTTTTGAAGTTAAATGCTAAAATATGAGTATTGCCGTTTAGATGATTTGAAAAGAAAAGGGTAGATGTTTGAATGTCTAAATGTTCGGTATTGTACATGAATTCTAATGGTATGATTTTGTAAATTGCCGAATGAGCTATAGGAGTTCGAAAATGGTTTAATTTTCATGTTTAAATTCGGTTATATCCAATCATGGTTGGAGTTATTTGATATGCATAGTATAAGGTATGTATGATTTGTGTTTTGGTTGCATAACTATACATGTTTAAATGATATGAATGCAAAGAGTTGTGAAATAGTAAATTGTAATAAATCTGCTTGGGACAGCAGCTGTAATGTGATTTTGGAAAGTCACCATAAATTGTGGGAGTGGAGTTAGAAGCTGAATAAACTATGTAATTAAAGCTTAATAAGTCTAGTTTCAAATGAAATTAACGAGAATATATTTTGACTTCTGTACAATTAGAAATTTGATTTGAAGTAAAGGGTGGTCAGATTAGTCAAACAGTGAAACAGGGGAAACTTTAAGAAAAATTTGGTATTGATTGGCCAAGCTAAAAATTCTGAAAATTTTATGGATAAAAGATATATGAGTCTATTTTCAGGGAAATTTTACGGCAATTGATTTGGAGTTAGCAAGTTGAAAATAGTTGAAGATATTATTAACCGAAGCTCTGGTTCTATGTTCAATTTGAATTGAGTAATGAATTTATGATTTTTCAATGATGCACTATTGAATGGATTGGAATGTATTTTATTACTAGAATGTAAAGTGATGATTCATGTTTTCATACGGTTAATGTCACATTAAAAAAAACTATTCAACCAGTGATGTAGAGACAATCACTTTTATGTGCATATTGAGAATTTGGTGATATCGTTTATTCGATGAAAGGTGCCTCATGTTCCTTGATTTCAAGAATTAAAGTATCGAATGTCATAGAAAGATCTAAAGTTAAGATAGTGTTAAAAACTTTCATGAGTTCTCTATAACACCCTAAACCCGGCCCAGACGTTATGGTCGAATCTGGCGTGTCACATTGAAGTGTTTTAGCGAAAACCATGTTTTCATTGAAAACCCTTCTTAAACAAAACAAACCTTAATTAACTTAAAAATAAACACACCTTTCAGTTGCGAAAGCCTTGTTTAAAACATTTTATTTAAGAAAACTTTATCATTTAAAAATTAAGTTGCGGAAATGTAGAAAACATACTATAATTTAGGAATACCATGTTCAACTTCTCGTAATTACAATGAAAATAATAATAATCTGAATAATAATAAGAAGGAAGCCTTATTACATTTCGGTCCGAAAAAATACTTAATAAAGTAAAGAACTTATATGCTTTTAAAAGAGAAACAAGTCCAAGTTGTCTTACTAGCTGGCCACCCAGAGTCCCTCCAAACATCGAACCTTCTACTGAGCATCACCTGAAAATAAAATAAAAGGGGGGGTGAGTTTTCGCAAACTCAGTGTGTACAACCCTCGACGGAAAACAAGCATTCAAAAAAAACATCATTCATCAATCATGCAATGCAATACCATCCAAATTATCCATCCGCTACACACCAGCTCCGTCCCCTGTCACACTATGTGGGGATATAAATATCGACCCACCCAGCCCACACACCATGGTAGCCCGGTTGCGGAACTACCTTCATTTACATATTGGGCTTTAAAAGCTATCAATGAATCCACGATTGTTAGGCAACCATGCGATCCTCATATACTTCCTCTGTTCCATAATTCCCAACCCATATGCAACCTAAGCAGAATATCATCCTGTCCAAAACCCTAACTTCTTAAGTCCAAAATTCAAAAATTCTTCCGGGTTTTGGCCAACACATGGGCTTTCCATAAGCCCATTTACACCCTCCAATTATGAATTTCACAACCAAATACCTAATTTTAAACACTTTACCAAAATATCGAGAATCACGACAAAACTCGAAAATCAGGATTTTACAACTCTACCCTCCTTAAAGAAATTTCGGCCTCGAAAATTTTACCTGCTCCAAATAGTTGAGGGTATTGCTGACGCATTGCTTCCTCGGTCTCCCAAGTAGCTTCTTCTTTGCCATGGTTTCTCCAAAGTACCTTCACTAATGGGACTGACTTCCTTCTCAGCACCTTGACGTCGTGATCAAGTATTTGCATAGGTTCTTCTTCGAAGGTCAAATCCGACTGTACTTTGATTTCTGCAACTGGCACGATATGAGTTGGGTCAGAACGATATCGCCTTAGCATGGACACATGAAAAACGTCATGAATACGATCCACCTCTAGAGGTAACTCTAGCTGATAAGCCACCGGCCCTATCCGCTTAATAATTCGATAAGGCCCAATAAACCGTGGACTCAACTTGCCCTTCTTACCAAATCTCAATATCTTCTTCCAAGGTGAAACTTTCATAAAGACCATGTCCCCAACCGCATATTCAATATCCTTACGCTTCAAATCGGCATAAGACTTTTGTTGATCCACTGCCTCCTTTAATCGATTCCTGATCACCTTAATTTTCTCTTCAGTATCTGCTACCAACTCTGGACCAAGTACTTGCCTTTCCCCTAATTCTGCCTAACACGTAGGCGAATGACACCTTCGCCCATATAGTGCCTCATAAGGAGCCATCTAAATACTTGCTTGGTAACTGTTGTTATATGCAAACTCCGCCAATGGTAAATAATCCTCCCAACTGCCTCTAAATTCAATAACACAACCTCTCAACATGTCTTCTAAGATCTGAATGACCCTCTCTGACTGCCCATCCGTCTAGGGGTGAAAGGCCGTATTGAAATCCAATCGCGTTCCCAACGCCTGATGCAATTTCTGTCAAAACCGAGATGTAAACCTTGGGTCTCGGTCAGAAATTATCGATATTGGCACCCCATGCAACTGTACTATCTCTGCCACATACAACTTGGCCAGCTTCTATAGTGAATAGTCGGTTCAAACAAGTATGAAATGGGCAGATTTTGTGAGCCTATCCACAATTACCCAAACTGAATCCTTCTTGGAAGGTGTCAACGGCAACCCACTTACAAAATCCATAGTTACCCTTTCGTACTTCCAAAGTGGTATCTTTAGTGGCTGTAACAATCCTGAAGGCAGTTCATGCTCGGCCTTTACTTGTTGACACGTCAAACATTTTCCCACAAATTCGGTCACTTCTTGCTTAAGTCCAGGCCACCAATATAGCTCCCGCAAGTCTCGATACAACTTACTCCCTCCTGGATGCATAGCACAAGGTCCATTATGTGCCTCTTTTAAAATCATTGATCTCAAGTCAGAGTCCCTCGGCATACAAATTCTTTCTCGAAAACAAAGAACCCCATCATTATTTAACCCAAAATCTGGATTCTCCCCCTTCTCAACTTGCTAAAACCGAGAAACCAACGACTCATCCTCCAACTGTTGCTTCTTAATCTGTTCCACCCAAGTCGGTCTCACTTGTAACTCTACCAATAAGCTTCTGTCGTCATACAAACTTAAACGAGCAAGCATTGCCTTCAATTCCGCCACAGTCCTTCAACTTAAAGCATCAACCACGACATTTGCCTTACCTGGATGGTACTCAATCGAACAGTCATAGTCCTTTAACAACTCTATCCACCTTCGCTGTCTAAGATTCAGCTCCTTTTGAGTTAACAAGTACTTAAGACTCTTGTGATCCGTATAAATAATGCATCTCTCCCCATACAAGTAGTGCCTCCATATTTTAAGCACTGAAATCACTACTGCCAACTCCAAGTCATGCATAGAGTAGTTTACCTCGTGAGGCTTAAGCTGTCGTGAAGCATAAGCGACCACTTTACCCTCTTGCATCAACACGCAGCCCAAACCTACATGTGACGCATCGCTATATACAGTGAAATCCTTACCAGACTCTGGCTGAATCAACACTGGCGCTTCTGTTAAAACCTTCCTCAGTTTCTCAAAAGCCTCTTGCTGCTTAATCGTCCACACAAAAGGTGCTCCCTTCTTTATAAGTTTCATTAACGGTGCTGCCAATACAGAAAATCCTTCCACAAATCTCCAATACTAACCTGCCAACCTCAGAAAACTTCGGATTTCTGTTACTGACCTCGGTGGCTTCCATTCCAAAATTGCCTCAATCTTTCGAGGGTCCACCTTGATTCCCTCAGCAGACACAACATGCCCCAAGAAAGTGACTTCCTTCAGCCAAAACTCGCACTTACTAAACTTTGCATAAAGTTGCTTGTCCCTTAGCACTTGCAGTACAACACGAAGATTGTGACAGCCTAAAATTGACCCTAGTCGGGAAGTGGTTTCGGGACCACAAAACCGAGTCATAATAATAATTAGCCATCATATTTGATGCTTATTATATGTATATATGCATGTGTGAAAATTTCATGTTTGAATTTTGTTAATTGTAAGTGAATTTTATTAAATAGGACTTATGTGAGAAAATTTAGAAATGTGCTAGGCAAATGTGAAGTGGCCTATTAATGCATGTTATGAAAATGATGGGTTTGCATGTCAAATTACCCAAAATTTGAGCTAGTGGCCGGCCATGCTATGGGTGGAAACATGTTGGGAACATGTTGGCTTAGTGTGTTATGTTAGAAAGAATAAATAAAGGGTTAGTAATTAAGTAATGAAAAGGGAGGGGTGATGAAAACAAAGTTGTCTCATCCATCCCCCCCCTCCATTTGCCGTAACTAGACAAAGAAAAGAAAAAAAAGAAAGGGGTGTTCATCCTTTAACACCTTGGCCGAAAATTTGAAGGAGGAAGGAAGAAGAAAGGTTGAAGAGATTCGGCCATGCATGTAACTAGGCTAAGGTATGTTTGATGATGTTCCATGAGATGCATGCATGTTTTAGTTGTTAGTTTGAGTTCTACCTAGCCCATGGTCTAAATCTTGCTATGTGATGGAGATGATATTCGGCCATGGGTGTTGTCTTTCTTGGTTGGTGTTTGATGTTGTGGTGATGAGGCATGAAGATGATTGAGCTTGAGTGTTTAATAAAAAGGTTTGGATGTGAGAGTGTGTGAGGAGTAGAAATGAGGGGTCTTAGCAACTTCTTGAAGGTTCGGCCATGGTGCTTCAATATTGCACTGGTGTTTAACCCTAGGATTAATTAGTTATATGGTTAGTATGGGTATGGGTGACCGAATATGAGAGCATGAATAGATGGAGAGTTTGGTGAATCGATATGTGGTAAATGTTAAGTGTTAAATGAGATAGAAATGATAGATTAATGTTGCACATTCGGCTATAGTTAGGCATGTTGATGATCTTATCTTGACTTAGATAATTAGGCATAAAAGGGTGGTAATGAGGTTGAGGTTGTTGAATGGTTAGTTGGGTAACAAATGAAGCATTCGGCCATCACTTGGGAGCTTATGTGATGTTGAGTTTAAAATTAGCAAAGGTGATTACCGAATGTCCAAGTATGCATATGCATGTGTGATTAGATTATTGATAGTATGGTAATTGCATGAGGTTATTAGCCGAATAGCTAAGAACATAAAGTAGCAAGATGAAAATTTTACCATGTCGTTTCGTATGTCATAAAATCATTAAAATGTGGATACCAATATATGTAGCAAAGCGGTTAAATGAGTTAATTTATTTGTTTAAGCTCAAGACTCTAAAGGAGAGGCGTCCAACAAGGGAAAATCGAAGGTCATCGAGTAGCCGACTTGGAACTATTTTACCTAACACAAGGTAAGTCATTAAGCATATCTTTGGTATTGATTTAAATGATCGTAATACCTATACAATTGTGTTTAATGAGATGAAATGTATACAAATGTATATGTATGTAGAGATGAAATTTGTCGAATGTAAAAAGGAAGTGAAGCCTATAGAGTGGCTGGTTTTCGGCACTAAGTGTGCGGGCAATAAGTGTTCACGGTTGTGAGATTGGCACTAGGTGTGCGAACTTGAAATGCATGGCACTAAGTGTGCGAGTTTAAAGTACATGGAACTAAGTGTGCGTGGTTGATTATTAAGCACTATGTGTGCGAACCCACTATATATATATACTTTCTATAAATTATTTACATTAAGGATGCGACATTACCGAGTCGATTTTGGACAGCGGAAAAAGGTAAGTACCTTGAGTTCATGGCTAATAGGCGCTACGTTTATATTTGGAGTTGAGCTTGGTAAGTTTTGAACCTATGTGACAATTATACTTGAAGTCACGTATATAAGATTTATCGTGGAGTAGGTGAAAGGTCGTCTAGTTGTATGATTGTAATGAAAATAAAGTGATGTATGAAAATGCCTCAAATATCCTATCAATTAGTATATGGAATGTGAATGCATGACTTGGTATGAGATGGAACCGATAGGCCTAAGGAACTATGGTATGGTTCGGTGTGGATGGAGTAACTAGCCTCGTTCCATTTTGTTTCCTCTTGTGATAATGTTATTAATGGATGGTAGTGCATTGCTTATGACTTACTGAGTTATATACTCACTCGGTGTTTTCATTGTCACCTATTTTAGGCTTCTTGGATTCGTTTCCTTCGCGTGGTCGGGCCGTCATCGAAGTCATCACAGCAGCTAGCAAGTTTTGGTACTTTCTTCTTAGTCGGCTTAGGAGAACATTTCGGCATGTATAGGCTATTATGTTGTGTTTGAACTTTGGTATGTAAACTTTTAGCCATGCGAAAATGGCATAAATGTTCGGTTGGATTTGGTTTTATAATGTTAGGTCGTAAGTCTTGGTAATTCGATTTTTTTATGCCATATGTCATGGTTGATTATTTTTGGCGTTAAGATTCATGATATGGCAATAGTGTAGTAGGGAGATGTTTGACAATGATTAGCCTTTGGTATGGCTAGTCATGATTATAATTTTGTGATATGTATGATGAATTACTAGTTAGATCAATGAGAAATCACGAAATAGGCATAGTTGCTTCAGTAACAGATGCTGGCAGCAGCAGTGACGTGAGATTGAAAAATTACAAAACTTAGTAGGAATCGAATTAAATAGTGAATAAATTATGTAATCGAAGCTCGATGAGTCTATTTTCATATAGAAGTAACGAAACGATCATATGGACAGTATGTTAAGAGATATTCAGGTTCTCGTGAGACAGGGCCAGAACGGTTTCTGGATTCCCTGTTCCGAATTTGGAAATTAATTATAAATTAACCAGAGATAATTAGGAGTCATGCCATATATGTATAGATTCCTCTATGAGTCTAGTTTCTATAGAAACAAACTGCATCGGTATTGAAGCTCTGTGCAGGGAGTTATCCAAATCGTAATGCATGAAGGTCAGTGTAGTCGCACCCTGTAATAGGGGAGAATTTAACTAATAAACTGTACTAATTGGCCCGACCAAAAATTCTACAAAAATTCTACCATATAGGTATATGAGTCTTGTTCCAGGGAAAATTTATGGAACTGGATTTCGAGTTTCAGAACTCAAGATATGATTTTTAAAGCGACTAGTACGCAGATTGGCAGCTTCTCTGGGAAATGTCAAATAAGTGGTTTGAAGTCTGTTAACACCTCGTGTTCGACTCCGGGCGACGGTCTCGGGTTCGGGGTGTTACAAAGATACTCATCATGCTTCTCTTAATTGGTCGAACAAATCATCGATTCTTGGCAGAGGATACTTGTGACACCCCTAATTTGACCCTAGTCGGGAATTGGTTTTGGGACCACTAAACCGAGTCATAAAAATAATTAACCGTCATAATTGATGATCATTATATGTACATGTGCATGTGTGAAAATTTCGTGTTTGAATTTTGTTAATTGTAAGTGAATTTTATCAAATAGGACTTATGTGAGAAAATTTAGAAATGTGCTAGGCAAATGCAAAGTGGCCTATTCATGCATATTGTGAAAATGATGGGTTTGCATGTCAATTTACCCAAATTAAGGCATAGTGGCCGGCCATGCTATGAGTGGAAACATGTCACAAACATGTTTTGTTAGTGATGGATGTTAGGAACAATAAAATAAGGAGTATGGGATACAAAATATATGCCTTTTATATTAATGAATTAAATGTTAAATGAATAAATAAAAAGGGGCTTATGTGAAAAATCTTGAAAATGTCATAGGTTAATTGGTAGTGGCTAAAAATTGCATGGTTTGAAGCATGAGGGACTTGCAGGTCAAACATTCCTTTTTCTTGGTAGTGGACGGCAAGGATGGGCATGAATGACACATTTTGGCATTTTGTATGTTATATTTTAGTTAAATATTATCAAATAGTTTTATAATAAATCAAGCTATTATATGTCATAAGTTATAAGAGGAATGAAATAATTAAAAGGGTGAGAAAAACAAAGTTGGGTCTTTTCTTCTTCTCCATTGCCGTGAGTAGAAAAGAGAAAGAAGGGAAAAAAGGCTCAAGACACATTTGGCCATTAGCATAGATTGATTCTAAGGTATGAGTTTATGTCATTTTTTTTGTTGAAAACTTGTGAAATTGAGTTTGTATCTTAGTTCTATCTTAAACCATGAGTTATTCTCTTAGATTTTTTTTATGGAAGCATGTACGGTTTTGTATAGAAAATCCTATGTTTGAAATTTGTTGTTAGAAAATGGATTAAGAGTACTTAATTGACTCCATGAGGTTAAATTTCACATGAATAGGAAATTGTGAACTTAATTTATGAGCTAGATGCAATCCCTTATAAACCCCACGTTGAATTTCGATTTTGGTCAAAGAATGTGTATTCGGCCAAGTTCTTGATGAGTTAAATTTGATTGCTTGAAGCTTTAATTTGTAATTAGTCATTAGGTGAGTTTTAAACTTGTCAAAGTTGATAAATTGGGGGTTTAAATGGCTTGTTTATATTGTTAAGTTGGTTATGGTGATTTCATCAAATGATGATTATTAATGATTTTGATAAATTGACCAAAGTGTAATGATAAGTGTGAATTATATTTGACACGTTGCTCATGATTTTGTTGATTCGGTTATGTCATGTATTTAATGGTGGTGGTATAATGTTTGTGCATTATATGCTAAAATGACTTTAGGCTAAAGGGGTAATGTATTAGTAAATTCGGCAATGGAGGCTAATTTATAGAATTTTTTTTTTGAAAAATTTATTATGTGTTATTTGAATGCCGAATATACTCCCAAATTGATGACATGAATTGTTTGTAATTTTGAGAAGTGGTAAGGTGAATATGCCAATTGATATTTCTTTAAAAATATTAGTATAGCATTCGCCATAGGTAAAATGTCATAAGGATGGAATTTATGCTATTTGTTGGTAGCCTAAATCCATAAAGGAGCATTCGGTTTTGGTCTAAAAGATAGTGAATTGTTGTTGAATGGCCTCAAATGAAATGTGTATGTTATAAAATGAGTATTTGGGCAGGCTAATTGATTGAAAAGTGTTTGAAGCATGTTTGGGTGGAACCTAATTGAGTCTTTGTGACTGTTTTAATTGTAGTAATCGGCTAAAGTGGTTATTGTGTAACTATTTATATATTTTTATTATGATAGCTGAATGTAACATAAATAAGGATGTGAATAAATTGTAGTTTCAGAGGTTGTTAATGAAGACATGAGTGTGGAAGCATTCGGTCAAAGAAGAATGGTTGTATGAAAGTAAGATTATTAATGTTTATAGTGCCTTGTAAAGTGCGTAAATTACATGACTTTGATAAGTGTTACTTGTGTTTTGAGACTTATCAATGTTTTTTTTAAAATGTGCCGAATGTGATTTTTGTTGAATAATAGAGATGTGATAAGTTGAATTTGTTTAATTAAGCTCAAGGACAAAAAGGGGCACAAATTTCGGATAAGGGAAAGAGGAAGTAGCTGAATAGTCGATTCGTGATAATTCGATAACATCCGAGGTAAGTTTTAAGTGATTAAACGTTGAGTAAATTCAATTATAATAGGACATGATGAGTTGATTTAATAAGATATGATGTGGCCATGATATGTTCTAAGCTCAAATGGTAAGTTCTTAAGTGTTTGAGCTTGGGAATTTAAGGGTAATTTGAAATAGTCTGCTTAGGACAGCAGCAGTAATGTGACTTTAGAAAATCACCATAAATTTATGGATTTGAATTAGAGGCTGAATGAGACATGGAATTAAAGCTTAATGAGTCTAGTTTCTTATAAAAGAAACCGTGTAAGCAAAGGGATTTCCGATAATGAGATACTTAAATTTGTGTGAGACAGCGCAGAATGACACTGTAATCCTCTGTTCTGTTTTTAGAAAATCATTATAAATTGTACAAAAAAGGTTATAAGATAAAATTTATATGCTTAGACTCCTTAATGAGTCTAGTTTCAAATGAAATCAAATACAACACATTTTGAATTCTGTAAAATGAGAAATTTGATTCGTAGTGAAGAGTGGTCAGATTAGTCAAACAGTGAAACAGGGGAAACTTTAAGTAAAATCTGGTATTGATTGGCCAAACCTAAAATTCTGGAAATTTTATGGATGGAAGATATACGAGTCTATATTCAGGAAAAAATTAACGGCAAGTGATTTGGAGTTTTGTAGCTCCGGTTATAAATAATTTAGTGACCATTGCTCAGGAAAACAGCTCGTAGTGAATATGTGATTTTGTTGTAAACATGGATAAAACTTGTTTTAGTTGCTCATAAGCTATTGATTAAACCCATACTTGAATTCTAAATAGTGATATTGTAAGCTTATGAGTATTCGAATATGAAATGATAGTATGGCGTAAAATTGAATTATTCATTGGAAAGTGATGGATGTAGATTCGGCCAAGACCAAGTCTGTACATGATAGTATAGGTGGTATGTGAACTATATTTGAATAAATATGAAAGTGTATATATATGTGATAAGGCCTAATGGCCGATGTGATGAATGTGAAAGTGTATATATGTGATAAGGCCTAATGGCCGATGTGATGAATGTGAAAGTGTATATATGTGATAAGGCCTAATGGCCGATGTGATGAATGTGAAAGTGTATATATGTGATAAGGCCTAATGGCCTATGTGATGAATGTGAAAGTGTATATATATGTGATAAGGCCTAATGGCCGATGTGATGAATGTGAAAGTGTATATATGTGATAAGGCCTAATGGCCGATGTGATGAATGTGAAAGTGTATATATGTGATAAAGCCTAATGGCCGATGTGATGAATGTGAAAGTGTATATATATGTGATAAGGCCTAATGGCGATGTGATGAATGTGACAGTGTATATATTTGATAAGGCCTAATGGCCGATGTGATGAATGTGAAAGTGTATATATGTGATAAGGCCTAATGGCCGATGTGATGAATGTGAAAGTGTATATTGATAAGCCTAATGGCGATGTAGAATGTGAAGTGTATATATGTGATAAGGCCTAATAGCCGATGTGATGAATGTGAAAGTGTATATATGTGATAAGGCCTAATAGCCGATGTGATGAATGTGAAAGTGTATATATGTGATAAGGCTGAATGGCCAATGTGATGAATGTGAAAGTGTATATATGTGATAGGGCCGAGTGGCCAACGTGATGGATGTGAAAGTGTATAAATGTGATAAGTCCCGAAGGGCATTTGTGTCAGTACTATATCCGGGTTAAAACCCCGCAGGCTTTATGCGAGAATATTATCACTGATTAATGTCCGTAAGCTTCGTGCTCGTACTGTATCCGAGCTCTAAAGACCCGATGACTACGTGTGGGGATTTTGTCCGGGTAAGACCCGATAACTTCGTGTGGAGATTATGTCCGGGTAAGACTTCGTAATAAGAATTGCTTATAAATATATTCAATGCGAAAGGTTAAACAGGTATGTACTCCAAGTTTATATGTGAGCTTGATTTGCACTAAATCATAAGGTAGTTATGTGACGCATACGAGAGCAATCTATGAGACTATTCCTATGATTATGTGACATCGGATCAGAGTGAGAGGTTATGTGAAATCATACGATATATCTATGTCACATGAGCTCACTTTTATGTGAAAGTTTATCTGCCTATTGTATATGATGAGATGTGCATATTCGGTAAAAGGGGTGGTATGCCCGAAGGAAGAGTGAAATAAAAATACGAACAACTATGTTATAATTTGATTGTTATCTGTTGACACTGCTTAAAACTTACTAAGCATTGTAATGCTTACTCCGTTTACTCTGTTTCCTTTATTTTATAGATCTCATTGCGAAGCTACAGGCTCGGGGATTGTCAGCAACTAGTCACACTATCACTATCCACTGTTTGGTACTGCTATGTTTTGGATTATCTTATGGCATGTATAAAATAGACTAGTGGCGGAAGAATATTTTGATTAATGTATATAGCCATGCAAAAATGGCTTATATATGTTTGAGCATAATGTTATAATCATTTGGTATGGAATGCTTAATCACTATCATAATTTGTGCTATTTATGCTAAAAGGGCTAGTTGAATCATGGAAACTATGAAATAGGTAAAGTCTACCTTAAAGGCAGATGCTGGCAGCAGCAGTGATGTAGATTTGGAAAATCACTAAAAATAGTAGGATTGGAATTAAATAATGAATAAATTATGTAAATCAACCTTGATGAATCTATTTTCATAGGAAAGTAACGAAACGATAATATGGACAGTATGTTAAGAGATATTCAGGTTCTCGTGAGATAGGTCCAGAACGGTTTCTGGACTCCCTGTTCCGACTTTGGAAATTCATTATAAATTAACCAGAGACAATTAGGAGTCATGCCATATATGTATAGATTCCTCTCTGAGTCTAGTTTCTATAGAAACAAACGGCATCAGTATTGAAGCCTGTGGAGGGAGATATCCAAGTCGTAATGCGCAAAGGTCAGTGTAGTCGATCCCTGTAACATGGGAGACTTTGACTAATAAACTGTACTAATTGGCTTGACCAAAAATTCTGGAAAAAAATATGTAGATGGGAATTTGAGTCTAGTTTCAGGGAAAAATTACAAAACTGATTTTCGAGTTGTGAAACTCAAGATATGATTTTTAAGGTGACAGTGTCGCAGTTAGCCAACTGCCTGGAAAATTTTAAAATGGACTGCGATAGTAAGCGAATTTAGTCTGTGAACCCCTCGTGTCCGACTCCGGCAACGGTCTCGGGTACAGGGTGTTACAGTTTTATAATAAATCAAGCTATTATATGTCATAAGTTATAAGAGGAATTAAATAATTAAAAGGGTGAGAAAAACAAAGTTGGGTCTTTTCTTCTTCTCCATTGCCGTGAGTAGAAAAGAGAAAGAAGGGAAAAAAGGCTCAAGACACATTTGGCCATTAGCATAGATTGATTCTAAGGTATGAGTTTATGTCATTTTTTTTGTTGAAAACTTGTGAAATTGAGTTTGTATCTTAGTTCTATCTTAAACCATGAGTTATTCTCTTAGATTTTTTTTTATGGAAGCATGTACGGTTTTGTATAGAAAATCCTATGTTTGAAATTTGTTGTTAGAAAAGGGATTAAGAGTACTTAATAGACTCCATGAGGTTAAATTTCACATGAATAGGAAATTGTGAACTTAATTTATGAGCTAGATGCAATCCCTTATAAACCCCACGTTGAATTTCGATTTTGGTCAAAGAATGTGTATTCGGCCAAGTTCTTGATGAGTTAAATTTGATTGCTTGAAGCTTTAATTTGTAATTAGTCATTAGGTGAGTTTTAAACTTGTCAAAGTTGATAAATTGGGGGTTTAAATGGCTTGTTTATATTGTTAAGTTGGTTATGGTGATTTCATCAAATGATGATTATTAATGATTTTGATAAATTGACCAAAGTGTAATGATAAGTGTGAATTATATTTGACACGTTGCTCATGATTTTGTTGATTCGGTTATGTCATGTATTTAATGGTGGTGGTATAATGTTTGTGCATTATATGCTAAAATGACTTTAGGCTAAAGGGGTAATGTATTAGTAAATTCGGCAATGGAGGCTAATTTATAGAATTTCTTTTGGAGAAATTTATTATGTGTTATTTGAATGCCGAATATACTCCCAAATTGATGACCTGAATTGTTTGTAATTTTGAGAAGTGGTAAGGTGAATATGCCAATTGATATTTCTTTAAAAATATTAGTATAGCATTCGCCATAGGTAAAATGTCATAAGGATGGAATTTATGCTATTTGTTGGTAGCCTAAATCCATAAAGGAGCATTCGGTTTTGGTCTAAAGGATAGTGAATTGTTGTTGAATGGCCTCAAATGAAATGTGTATGTTATAAAATGAGTATTTGGGCAGGCTAATTGATTGAAAAGTGTTTGAAGCATGTTTGGGTGGAACCTAATTGAGTCTTTGTGACTGTTTTAATTGTAGTAATCGGCTAAAGTGGTTATTGTGTAACTATTTATATATTTTTATTATGATAGCCGAATGTAACATAAATAAGGATGTGAATAAATTGTAGTTTCAGAGGTTGTTAATGAAGACATGAGTGTGGAAGCATTCGGTCAAAGAAGAATGGTTGTATGAAAGTAAGATTATAAATGTAGTAGTGCCTTGTAAAGTGCGTAAATTACATGACTTTGATAAGTGTTGCTTGTGTTTTGAGACTTATCAATGTTTTTTTTTAAAATGTGCCGAATGTGATTTTTGTTGAATAATAGAGATGTGATAAGTTGAATTTGTTTAATTAAGCTCAAGGACAAAAAGGGGCACAAATTTCGGATAAGGGAAAGAGGAAGTAGCTGAATAGTCGATTCGTGATAATTCGATAACATCCGAGGTAAGTTTTAAGTGATTAAACGTTGAGTAAATTCAATTATAATAGGACATGATGAGTTGATTTAATAAGATATGATGTGGCCATGATATGTTCTAAGCTCAAATGGTAAGTTCTTAAGTGTTTGAGCTTGGGAATTTAAGGGTAATTTGAAATAGTCTGCTTAGGACAGCAGCAGTAACGTGACTTTAGAAAATCACCATAAATATATGGATTTGAATTAGAGGCTGAATGAGACATGATATTAAAGCTTAATAAGTCTAGTTTCTTATAAAAGAAACCGTGTAAGCAAAGGGATTTCCGATAATGAGATACTTAAAGTTGTGTGAGACAGCGCAGAATGACACTGTAATCCTCTGTTCTGTTTTAGAAAATCATTATAAATTGTACAAAAATGTTTTTAAGATAAAATTTATATGCTTAGACTCCTTAATGAGTCTAGTTTCAAATGAAATCAAATAAAACACATTTTGAATTCTGTAAAATGAGAAATTTGATTCGTAGTGAAGAGTGGTCAGATTAGTCAAACAGTGAAACAGGCGAAACTTTAAGAAAAATCTGGTATTGATTGGCCAAACCTAAAATTCTGGAAATTTTATGGATGGAATATATACGAGTCTATATTCAGGAAAAAATTAACGGCAAGTGATTTGGAGTTTTGTAGCTCCGGTTATAAATAATTTAGTGACCATTGCTCAGGAAAACAGCTCGTAGTGAATATGTGATTTTGTTGTAAACATGGATAAAACTTGTTTTAGTTGCTCATAAGCTATTGATTAAACCCATACTTGAATTCTAAATCGTGATATTGTAAGCTTATGAGTATTCGAATATGAAATGATAGTATGGCGTAAAATTAAATTATTCATTGGAAAGTGATGGATGTAGATTCGGCCAAGACCAAGTCTGTACATGATAGTATAGGTGGTATGTGAAGTATATTTGAATAAATGTGAAAGTGTATATATATGTGATAAGGCCTAATGGCCGATGTGATGAATGTGAAAGTGTATATATGTGATAAGGCCTAATGGCTGATGTGATGAATGTGAAAGTGTATATATGTGATAAGGCCTAATGGCCGATGTGATGAATGTGAAAGTGTATATATGAGATAAGGCCTAATGGCCGATGTGATGAATGTGAAAGTGTATATATATGTGATAAGGCCTAATGGCCGATGTGATGAATGTGAAAGTGTATATATATGTGATAAGGCCTAATGGCCGATGTGATGAATGTGAAAGTGTATATATGTGATAAGGCCTAATGGCCGATGTGATGAATGTGAAAGTGTATATATATGTGATAAGCCTAATGGCCGATGTGATGAATGTGAAAGTGTATATATGTGATAAGGCCTAATGGCCGATGTGATGAATGTGAAAGTGTATATATGTGATAAGGCCTAATGGCCGATGTGATGAATGTGAAAGTGTATATATGTGATAAGGCCTAATGGCCGATGTGATGAATGTGAAAGTGTATATATGTGATAAGGCCTAATGGCCGATGTGATGAATGTGAAAGTGTATATATGTGATAAGGCCTAATGGCCGATGTGATGAATATGAAAGTGTATATATATGATAAGACTAATGGCCGATGTGATGAATGTGAAAGTGTATATATGTGATAAGGCCTAATGGCCGATGTGATGAATGTGAAAGTGTATATATGTGATAAGGCCTAATGGCCGATGTGATGAATGTGACAGTGTATATATGTGATAAGGCCTAATGGCCAATGTGATGAATGTGAAAGTGTATATATATGATAAGGCCTAATGGCCGATGTGATGAATGTGAAAGTGTATATATGTGATAAGGCCTAATGGCCGATGTGATGAATGTGAAAGTGTATATATATGTGATAAGGCCTAATGGCCGATGTGATGAATGTGAAAGTGTATATATGTGACAGGGCCGAGTGGCCAACGTGATGGATGTGAAAGTGTATAAATGTGATAAGTCCCGAAGGGCATTTGTGTCAGTACTATATCCGGGTTAAAACCCCGCAGGCTTTATGCGAGAATATTATCACTGATTAATGTCCGTAAGCTTCGTGCTCGTACTATATCCGAGCTCTAAAGACCCGATGACTACGTGTGGGGATTTTGTCCGGGTAAGACTTCGTAATAAGAATTGCTTATTAATATATTGAATGCGAAAGGTTAAACAGGTATGTACTCCAAGTTTATATGTGAGCTTGATTTGCACTAAATCATAAGGTAGTTATGTGATGCATACGATATATCTATGTCACATGAGCTCACTTTTATGTGAAAGTTTATTTGCCTATTGTATATGATGAGATGGGCATATTCGGTAAAGGGATGGTATGCCCGAAGGAAGAGTGAAATAAAAAAATACGAACAACTATGTTATAATTTGATTGTTATCTGTTGACACTGCTTAAAACTTACTAAGCATTGTAATGCTTACTCCGTTTACTCCGTTTACTCTGTTTCCTCTGTTTTATAGATCTCATTTGGAAGCTACAGGCTCGGGGATCATCAGCAACTAGTCACACTATCACTATCCATTGTTTGGTACCGCTACGTTTTGGATTATCTTATGGCATGTATAGAATAGACTAGTGGCGGAAGAATATTTTTGGTTAATGTATATAAGCCATGCGAAAATGGCATCTTTCGAATGTTTACTTAGGGAAGTTTAAATTTTATCCCTGGCTGTGCTTAGTACTTATTTAAATGAATGATCTTTATTTCAAGAAAAAGTTTAAAATTTTACTGTTCTGACATGAGTTACAAGTCCGGTAATGCCCCTTACCTATTCCGGCGACGGTTACGGGATAGGGGTGTTACAATACTTGTTCTTGATCGTCAGTTTATTCAACTGTCGATAGTCAATAGACATTCGCATGGTCCCATCTTTCTTCTTTACGAACAACACTAGTACGCCCCACGGGGAAACACTTGGTCTTATAAACCCTCTATCCAACAGTTCCTGAATCTGAGCTTTCAATTCTACCAACTCCTTTTGTGCCATCCTATAAGGCGCAATGGACATAGGAGCCGTTCTAGGTAACAAGTCGATTCCAAACTCGAATTCTCTGTTCGGAAGTAATCCAGGAAGCTCCTCCGGAAATACATCTTGAAATTCTTTAATGGTCCTAACCGACTCCACAGTTATCCCCTCAAGTTAAACTTGACTTACAAATGCCAAGTACGCCTCACAACCTTTCTGAATTAACTTCTCGGCTCTTAAAGCCGAAACAACATTGGACAAATAATTCCTTCGTTCCCCTATGACCATTATCTCCTCATCTTCGACATTTCTTAGTACCATTCTCTTAGCAGCACAATCCAACGTCGCCCTATGCTTAGCTAGCCAGTCCATTCCTAAGATAAGATCAAAATCCCCAAATGGCAACTTCATCAAATCTCCTACAAATATCTTATCTTGTGTCTCTAAAGGCACCGCCCTAAAGAGTTTATCTACCTTAACCGAGTGTCCTGAAGGGCTTATCACCGATACCCCACTCACCGTCTCCTCAGGAAACACTCCCAAAGCCCCAGATACATCACAAGCAACATACGAGTGAGTGGAACCCACATCAATCAAAGCAATGTAAGGTGTGCTATGAATGAAGAACGTACCGGTTATAACATCAGGAGCGTCACCCTCCTCACGGTGTCGTGCAACATAAACCAACACCGACTGTCGAGCTTCAGCATGCCCAGCACCCCTGTCAGGTGCCCCACGTCCTCGTCCATTTGCATTGCCACCTTTACCTTGTCCACAACCTCTCTGTGGTGGTGGTCCTCCTCGCTATGGTTGAACATCCCTTTGTTTCGCAGCTAGTTCCTGAGCTGCTCTCCAAGGACATTCTCTGAACTTATGCTCCTTTGACCCACATCGAAAACATGCTCCAGTACGCTTCCAGCACTCCCCCATATACAACCTGCCACAGTCCCTGCAAAGCTGCGGTCTAAAAGTATTCACTGGAACTACTCGAACCGGTCCCTCCATTCTAGCTCTTTTAACATACCTACTTGCAACACTCGAGGGTCCAGAATCCCTCCTAAGTCTGGGTCGATCCTTCTCACGATTCTGTCGTTCAGTTCTCTATACTTCCTCGGCTATCTTAGCCTTTTCCACCAACGCAGCAAAATCACGCTCCCTCTGTGGAGCTATCAGTATCCTAAGCTCATCGCGGAGGCCATCCTCAAATCGAACACTGTGCTCATATTCAGTCGCAACTATCCCGCTGGCATATCAACTAAGCCTCAAGAATTCCGCCTCATACTCCGCAACAGTCTTATTACCCTAAGCCAGATTCAAAAATTCCTTTCGACGGGCATCCACATAACTAGCTCCAACATACCTCCCCTTAAAAGCAGCCTTGAACAATTCCCAGGTTACTCGTTCAATCGGGTTACTTTCCCTCATGGTGATCCACCACCGGTATGCCTCGTCTCGTAGCAACGACACAGCCCCCTTCAACTTTTGCTCCACAGAGCAATCCAAATTGTCCATAATCTGCTCTGTTGCCTCTAGCCAATATTCGGCCACATTTGGGGCTACTCTAGATACGCCCCTAAAAACTTCAGCTCTGTTAGCCCGGAGTCGCTCCAAGATGGATCCCCTATTTACTGTCCTGGTGCTAGCTCCAGAAACTCATTCTAAAACCCTTAACAGTGCTTGGGACAAAGCATCATCCCCCACAGCTCGATCATAAGACCTAGTCTCAGTTGCCTGTGGCACGGATGCCTCCTCAGCTGGCCTATGCCCTGAGGATGAAGATTCAGCTTGCACCCTTTCGCGACCACGTTCGCGGCCTCATCCACGGGTTCCTCTTGTACTCATATCAAATTATCTGATTATGAATTTTATGATATTAGTATAATGTTCAATTGTTTATTACGAGGTGTCTTATGGAAATATAGCAGTTCAAGGATTGTTTTCGCAACGTCATAGCCTAGCTACAGTTTTTACTCCTACTGTTTTATAGTTCTACCCTATCTAAAGTATCATAGTAGGGTCTCAGTTCTATTCATAACAGCATATCAATATCACATAATTTAAAAGAGAGTATACTTACAGATTTGGTGCTGGGAATTTAGTGTGCCACTTCTTTCTCCAAACCACTTAAAACCACAAACCATGTATTTAGTCACAGAAAATAGAATTTCTTCAAATTTGAAAAAAAATACCTTTGTTTTGAAATTCTCGATTTTAGACCTATAAAAAAAATAGAAAAAACCTAAACCATTTTATCATATATACCTTATAAAATATCTTTGAAAACAACTTTTCAAAACCATTTCCAAAAATACCCTTCTTGGTCTAAGTTTGAATTTTTTTCGAAAAGTTTTTCAGACCCGATCCACAGTCGAGTTGATGCTACCTGGCTCTAATACCACTAAATGTAACACCTCAAACCCGGCCCAGATGTTATGGCCGAATCTGACATGCCACATTGAAGTTAAAAACCCATGTTTCATTTTAGTGTTTTATAAATCGACTTTTGTTGAGCTAACAAAGTGAATGGAAGCTGGGCACCAGGTAGGAACCCGTAACAGAGGAGGTGAGCCATGAAGGCTGCTTAAGTACCAAGCTCTTTGATTGGATCCAATCCTAGACATGCCCACAACCATTGCCACACTTGGTTACAACGAGTTGAAATTTCTTTGATAAATCGATTAATCGTGACGTTGTGTTATTTTGAAAACAAGTATCGTTTTAAAAACGCGTCCTAAGTCTATCCCATTTGAATTATTATCAACTAGTTTAAAGTTATAAAAAGAAAAATAAATAAAATAAACCTAGAAAAATAAAGTTAAAATGGCCTTATTACAATCCAAAAATAAGTAATAAATAAAGTAACCTAAAGAAACCAGTCATTTATTTTAAAAGCCCAAAACCGATCACCGTGGCCCCTCTGAATCCCCTCCAGCTCCAAGTCCCCATATCAAGGCCCACCTGCAAGGCTAAGGAAAGGGGGTGAGTTTGGAAACTCAGTGTGCAACAAGCCCCTTTCAGAGCCCAAAACAATATCAGCCTGCTAGGCCTAAGCCCAAATTCAATCTCAGCATATACTGGGCCGAAGCCTTTACATTATTCATATCACTAGGCCGAAGCCTTTTCATTATTCATATCACTGAGCCGAAGCCTTTTCACTATTCATATCATTGGGCCGAAGCCTTTACTGTAACAATATGGCCCATAGGCCTATTTCAATAATACATGCAACATCAATGAACATATGCAAGCCTATTTGGGGAGACTACTCAACCCACCAACCGCTACTCTCCACCCGTACCAACCAAACACTCCATGTGGGGAATAACTCAACCCATCCAACCAAACTCTCCACTGGCAGCATGGCTACTTTATCATATAACTGGGGGCCTAGCCTCTTTTAATAACTGGGGCAAAAGCCCTTTTGCACTTCCTCCATTCATATAAACCCATCCCAATGCATTATGAATATATCATGTGCATATCATACATATCATGTGCATGTCATACATATCATGTATATCAGAATCCCATGTATAAAATTCATAATTAAACCCTAGGGGTATAATGGTCATTTACCTAGGGCAAAACAGTCATTTCCATATTATAAGGGTAATATCATCATTTTAGCAAATATTAGGGTTTTCCATGTTCATTATCAATTACTACCAATTCATGTGCTTAAACAGCGATTCTAGCCCATTCTTAGCGAAACCGAGTTATTGGGCCAAAAACCCCTAATGGGCCTACGTAGCCGATTTAGTCATCTAAGCCCATTTAGCCCATTTCCATAACAGACTTAGTCGTATTGACGCACGATCTGACAAAATTCCATTTTCTACCAAATCTACCCAAACGGGCCCGGTAGCCCATTGGGCTCGATTTTAGCCCCTCGAGGCCTAACTTACCGTGATGCCAAAAACATGCTCTTACCTTTTCCAACGTTCCTGATCATCAACTTAGCAAATCTAACTAACCAATGAGCGTTCGCTTGCTCACAAGTCCTCGAAATGCCAAAATTTTGGCATTTCAGCTTTTCGGCATTTATCGATTTAAGCTACGAAAGAGGGTTCGTTACACACCTAATTTGCGATATTCCTTGACGAGATCTCCTACGTGATTTCTCCTATAATCAACTGCTTATAGATTAGAACACGTTAATAATTAGACCAAATTGAAGACTACCTATTATCATTACTTTACACATTCGGCCACCATCCATAATAGCCTTTATACCTTTGCCGAAATTGATGACTAGATTTAGTCACTCCGATGATCCAAGCTAATCCAAGTCGACCCTACGCCTTGCTGCTCCTCCACTATACAAACCACAAAAGATTAAAAGAAGAAACCCAATAAGGCCTATACCCACATTCGGCCACCTCCCTAAACTATAGGGGTTTCGGCTTTTGTCAACGGTTATTATTAAAATCGCTTTAGAGTACGAACACTTACCACAATCTCTCTTCTTGAATCCATGTAAAGCTTGGAAAATAAAGGGATTGGCCACCAAAAAGTGAAGGAAAATAGAGAGTTGCTGGTCAACAAGATTTCGACACCACCTAGCTTCACAGGTTTCGGCTTTTGCGGTTTTCAGCAGAAGTGGAGGTAAGGGAAAGAAACAATAGATGAATGGAGGGGAGTAGTGGGCTGGTTTTTGAGAAAGAAAAGGGAGAAAGGATGAAGGGAAAGGTGATAGATTCGGCTGGAAAAGAAAAAGAGAGAAAAAGACTAAACCAAAAGAAGAAAACGACACAACCTAGTCCCTAATGCTGAAAATTCTAATCTAATACCCCTTTGTCGAAATCCCCTCTCTAATCCCCTCAAATCGGCTAACTCTATCCCCCTCTCAAATCCTTAAAATCTCTCCCCTTATCCCTCCTTAATCCATGCATTTGACTGATTCAAACTCTCTCCCACAGAGTTCCATTCGGTTACAACTCCTACATGCTCAAAGCATAAAAATTAGCATCACATTTGCCATCACAGGGAATCAAACCCAGGTCTTCCCCCAACCACTTACACGCCACCTTTTTAGCTCTCTAGTGGCATCACTTAGCCACTTTAACAGAGGCTCATTTGTGTTACATTTTACCCACAATTTTTAATAAGACCTCCTGTCTAAAACCCCTAACTTCTTAAGTCCAAAATTCAAAAATTCTTCCGGGTTTTAGCCAACACATGGGCCTTCCATAAGCCCATTTACACCCTCCAATTATGAATTTGACAACCAAATACCTAATTTTAAACACTACCAAAATATCGAGAATCACAACAAAACCCAAAAATCAGGATATTACATCCTTAGCCCAAACCTACAATCGATATCACTCAAAGATTAATCTTACATACTTATCGAATACTTTACCAAGAGCCAGAATCTCACCTTAACCATACCTTGCGCGATAAGTATAACAACCCCTTCACTAACCACGATCAACTCCTCGATCTGCACCAATCGTAACTATTAAAACCAGAATAATAGGTGACTCGTATCCAATACAAGTCCCCTTACCTTACTATGGCTATTTGGCCAACCTTAGACAATGGATGAGGAATACTTACCAAAATCGTAAACACCTAAAGAGCAATTTGGTAGAAAGCTAAGATCCGAGATCTGATACTAATTCCCTACTAAAGTTTATTGAAAGAGTGAGGGACAATAATCGATACCTAGCAAAGAAAACTGATTGGAAGAGTATCACTTACACTAGATTCGGTCAAAGGGTATTCAGCCCTTAGGAGATTCGGCTTTTTGGCTTTTCAAACTTAGTATGGTGAATAAGGTTTATTTGGTACAAATTAAAGAACAAGAGTAGAAGAAGAAATCGGCTAGGTGAAACAAAGAAAATTGTGTAGAGAAGAATAGAAATCAACAGGAAGAAAAGAAAGAAAAACAAGGGTTTTTGGCTTTTTAGATCTTGAAAAGAAAAGGGTTTTCGGCTTTTGGAGAAAGGGGTTTCTGGCAACAAGGTGAAGAAGAATTTTGGCAGTAGCCTGGCAACCCTGTATTCAGCCTCTATTTATAGCCCTTATAGCTGAATTTTCCATGCCTAATTCCCAATTCGGCTCCATCACTTCTCCCTTCTTATCTCCTCATTTTTCTCCCTAATAACCCCTTGATATTTTCCTTAATTTTCTCTTCTAAACACTCCCTTGGAGTCCATCTTCATGCCACTTCCATCCTTCTAGAAAGCCAAAATTAAACTTCTAAAAATACTAAGCTACGATTCGAACCTTGGATCTCCTTGCTAGCTACTAACACCACCTCCCTACTCCCTAAGTGGCGTCACTTAGCCACTCCTCCACAAGGCTTTTTGATGCTATTTTTCCCCTATTTTTATTTAAAAGCCCACCTACATTCCAACACTGATTCTTTTAATAATTAAATTAAAATTCCTCCACCACAAAACTCAAACCCAGAACTTCTCCAACATACCTAGACACTTCAAATTCCTTAAACCCTTAAAGACAACATGTCATTTGTCATTTTCTTGCTCACTTAAAAGTTTTATGAGACCCATAGCCCAAGCCCAATTCATCTAGGCCCAAAATTCGGGGCGTTACATTCTCGGTTGGGTTTCGAATCACCCGGATGGATGTTTTGGGCCTCATAAGCCCATATATGAGATAGATTGCTTATGAAAAGAGAAGTTTTTAAATTATTTGAAAATTCATGGCCCAATTTTATACAGTTGGTTGAGTTTGAGTTAGGTAGCACCGTGAACCCTATCCTAGTGTCGGATATGGGCGAGGGGTGTTACATGTAGACTTCGTCAAACAATCAACAACAACCCAGATAACATCTTTCTTCTTCGGAGATAGGGGTAATCTTGATACAAAATCCATCGTAACTCTATCCCATTTCCACTCTGGTGTCATCACCAGCTGTAGTATTTCCCGAAGGCACTTGATGTTCAGCTTTAACTTGTTGACAAACCAACCATCTTAACATAAACTCTGAAATGCCTTGTTTCATGCCTGACCACCAGTACAACTGTTTCAAATTATTGTACATTTTGGTACTCCCCGGATGAACAGATAAACAACCATTGTGTTCTTCGTGTAAAGTTTTCTGAATAAGCTCGAAATTCTTTGGTACACAAATTCTACCTCAGAACATTAAACAATCATCGGATCCGATCTAATGATCTGAATCAATAGCCGACTCACATTGTACTCTTTTAGCTTGCAATTCATTATTACATTTCTAAGCTTCACAAATTTACTGAAAAAATAACGGTTTAGCTTTTAACTCAGCTAAAATCGAACCATCATCAGACAAAGTTAACTATGTGTTCATCTCCTGCAAAGTAAACAAAGATTTTATACTCAAAGCATCTGAGACTAAATTCGCTTTCCCAAGATGATAATCAATCACTAACTCATAGTTTTTCAATAACTAGAGCCATCTTCGTTGTCACAAATTCAAATCTTTTTGAGACATCAGATACTTCAAATTCTTGTGGTTAGTAAAGATATGGTACTTCTCACTGAATAAATGTTGTCCCCAAATTTTCAATGCGAAAACAATAGCGGCCAACTCTAAATCGTGCGTCAGATAATGTGGTTTCAATTGTCTAGAAGCATAGGCTATCACTTTGCCCTCTTACATCAAAACACATCCCAAACCATTTAATGACGCATCACTGAAAATCAAAAACTCTTTACTCGACTCAAGTTGAATTAAAACTGGTGGTTCAGTTAACAATGCTTTCAATTGTTCAAAACTCTAATGGCATTTCTATGACCATTCAAACTTTACATCTTTCTGTAATAATCGAGTCATCGGTGTAGCAATTATCGAGAATCCTTTTACACAATGCCGATAGTAGCCAGCTAATCCCAGAAAACTTCTGACTTCAGACACATTTCTTGGTGGTTTCTAGTCAACAACTACTAAAATCTTACTCGGATAAACTCGGATACCTTTCACTAAAACAATATGTCCCAAAAATCCAACCTCTCGAAGCTAAAACTTGCATTTTCTGAATTTAGCAAATAGTTACTTATCTCTCAATGTTTGTAATACAATCCTCAAATGTTCAGCATGCTCAAATTCATTTTGGGAATAGATCAGAATATCGTCAATGAATACAACAACAAAACTGTCCAAATATGGCCTAAAAATTTGATTAATCAAATCCATAAAAATTGCAAGAGCATTAGTTAATCTGAATGGCATAACAAGAAATTCATAATGCCCGTACCTTATTTTGAATGCAGTTTTCGGCACATCTGAATCTTTAACTCGTGACTGATAATAGCCAGATTCTCAAACCAATCTTTGAAAATACGTGCACCTTTCATCTGATCAAAAAAATCATCAATTCTCAGTGAAGGATATTTATTCTTAATTGTAACCTTGTTGAGCTGAAGATAGTCAATACATAATCTCATCGATCATCTTTCTTCTTTACGAATAGAACTAGTGCACCCCAGGGTGAAAAGCTAGGTCGTGCAAAACCTCTATCTATCAACTCTTGCAACTGAGATTTCAACTCTTTCAATTCTATTGAAGTCATTCTGTATGGAGCTATCGATATCGGTGATGTTCCTTGTAACATCCTGAAATAGGGCCTAAACGGAACAGTGGTTGCGAAACCACAAATTCAAGTTTGAAAAATTTATTTTATTATCATTTTAAGGTCTATGGCATGACTGCATGATTGTGTGAAAATTTCATTTAGAAATTTTATCGAGAGAGGGTCCAATTTGATATTTAGGACTATATTGCAAAAGTTGTAAAATGTGTGTTCTAGTTCACAAAGTTATTAAGTACTTATGAGTAATGGGTTTTTAAAGTGGAGGTCCCTGGATAGTAATTAGACCATTATACTAGTTTGGACAAAAATACCTAAAGGAAAATAAAACACCATAGTTTTTAATTAAGGGCATTTTGGTCATTAGGCCAAAATTTCAAGGTTTCTCCATAGCTAGGGTTTGTTCCAAGCTCCCAAGCTCCATAGTAAGTGATTCCAAGCCCCGTTTTTAATGTTCTTTACGTTTTTGGAGTCCCGGTAACTTGATTAAGCTTGTTCTAGCAATAATTCAACCTAGGGTTCATATTTGGAAAAATACCCATAGGTGAAATTTGTGTATTTTGGTGTTTTATGATATAATATGAGGTTTTAAATTATGTTAGACAACTTGTGCTACTCGATTTTAAGTGAAAATGAGTAAAAGGGCTTAATCAGTAAAAATACCTAATAGTCATAAGTACATGTTAGAGTGAGAATTTGATGTTGTCATAGAAGGGAAAAATAATCAGCATGTCATAAAACATAATAAAATAGGATGAAGTTTAAATTCTGAGCCTTGGGGAAAAAGTGTAAATATGTAAAAGTTTAGAGGCAAAAATGTAATTTTGCCAAAGTTTGGGTCAAGGACTGTTTTAATAAATGTGAGTATTAAATAAGCTATTTTTTTATTATAGATCAAGAAGAATAAAATCCGGAGTTAGATCGGGGAAAGAAAAAGATAGTGGACTAAATCGATATAGTTGATCGTATTTTGTTTCGAGGTAAGTTTGCAGCAAAATAAATGCAATATTCTACTATTTTATTTTAATTTTGTTAATTTACAGCATGTGTAAATTTATTTTTTGAAATTATTCAAAGAAGACTCAAGCATGAATTGACGGAGAAGTAATTTCAGAAAGTCCCGGTTGAACCTTAGGAATGTGTAGGATACAAATGTCATGACATTAGGGTTTAAGGATACCATGTAAGACCATGCCAAGGCATGGCAGTTGGTAAGGTTTCTAAGGCAAGGAAATCACGTAAGACCATGTCAAGACATGGCATTGATAAGTTACTATAAGGCAAAGGTCCCATGTAAGACCATGCTAAGGCATGGCATTGGTGAGTTCATAAGGCAAGGATACCATGTAAGACCATGTCAAGACATGGCAATGGTAAGTTTTAAAAGGATACCATGTAAGACAATGACAAGTGATGGCAATGGTAAGGTATCCGCGTATCCTTAGTATTCCAAGTGGTTCAATGGGAAAATTTAAAGAGAATGTCAAGGTAAGGTAAGGTAAGACGAGTTATACTAAAAAGGTAAGACAAGTTCATGCTAGAAGAGCAAAGGTAAGTACATAACGTTCATGTATGCTTGATAAGGAAAGAGGTAAGTAAAATGTATTAATAAATTTGATTGAGTAAGTAAGTATTTAAGTAAGTGAGTAAGTGAAGGAGTTTAAAATATGTCTATGACAATTAATGAAGTTGCATTAAGTAGTATCATGCCAAGTAGTAAGATAATTCTTATGAATGTTGTTATTTATTTGCATGCAAACTTACTAAGCTTAATGCTTACCCCCTTTATTTTCCTTCTTTTTATAGCTTTGTCAAGCTAACTCGGGGATCGTAAAGTACGTCAGAGGTCCGGGCACACTATCACGAGGATTATTTTGGTATAGCTAGCCGTTTCATTTTGAGTACGACATGTATAGCATCGTAGCCATTTTGTGTGTATGATCTTATGATATGGCTGATGAATGGTATGTAAATGCTTGATAATGATTAGCTATTGGAATGACTAATCAAGGACATGTTTGGTGTTATGTATGCCTAAATGCTAGTTATTCCATGGAAATCATGAAAAAGGTGAAATTAGCTTTAAAACAGTATCAGACAGCAATAATGACGTGAATTTGGAAAATCACTAAAAATAGTAGAAATGGATTTAGATAGTGAATGAGATATATATTTAAATCTTGATGAGTCTATTTTCATATGGTTGGAACAAAACAGGTATATGAGTTATATTTTATGATATATTTAAATTTTTATGAAACAGGGCCAGAGCGATTTCTGGATCCCCTATTCTGACTTTGGAAATTCACCAAAAATTGTAAAAAGATAATTAGAAGACATTATTTATATGTAAAGATTCCTTATTGAGTCTAGTTTTATAAGAAACAAATAGTATAATAATTTAAACTTTGTACAGGGAGATATTTAATTCGTAATACATAGGGGTTAGAGTAGTCAAGCCCTGAAATAGGGAAGACTTTAACTAATACAATGTACTAGTTGGCCCGACCAAAAATTATAGAAAAACTTCAGGTGATAGATATATGAGTCTAGTTTCAGTAAAAATTTACAGAATTGGATTTTGAGTTTCGTAACCCTAGATATGAATTTTTAAGCGACGGTGATGCAGTTAGCCAGCTTGTCTGGAAGTTCTAAAATAAATTGTTTGAGCTGTTTAATTAATGAATTAAGTCCGTTAATACCTCGTGCTCGACTCTGGCGACGGTCTCGGGTTCGGGGCGTTACATTCTTGGTACTAATTCAATAGCAAACTCGACTTCTCTGATCAGTGGCAATCCAGACAACTCTTCTGGAAACACATTCGAGTATTCACAAACCACCGGTATTAATTCAATCTTCGATTCTGACACTTCTGTATCCAGTACATATACAACATAAGCTTTGCAACCTTTCCTCACATATTTCTAGCTAATATCGTCAATATTACAACATGCAACTCACTCAACTCATCAGATTCAATTCAAAGAATTTCATTATTCTGACAATTCAATGCAATAGTCTTTCGCCTACAATTCACAATAGCATCATGCAGAGTCAACCAACTCATACCCAAAGTCACATCGAATTCATCAAACGGTAAAAGCTTCAATTTTTCCAGAAAATAGTAACCTTGAGTCATCAGAGGACAATTCTTGCAAACTTTATCAACTAGGACATACTTGCCGAAGGGGTTCGATACTTTACTCCCAAATTCGGTGACTCAACAGCCAAACTCTTACTAGACACTAAATCATACAGATATATGAATAAGTCGATCTAGGATCAATCAAAACAATCACATCAGAGTCATAGAGAGAAAATGTACCGGTGATAATATCTGGTAATGACGCATCTTCGTGAGCACGAATAGCGTAAGTTCTAGCTGGTGCTCTAGCCTCGAACCTCACAGTAGAATCCTTTGTTGCTCATTTGCTACTAGTCACATTTCCTGTATTTCTAGGTGGTCTCCCTCTAACATCTGTATTACTCAGTCTTGCATTTTGAAATTTTTCTTTCTTGGTTAACTCAGGACAATCCCAAATAAAGTGATCTAGTGAGCCACATTTGAAACAAGCTTTGTTATTCATCCAGCAGTCTCTAAAATGCCATCTTCCATGCTGTTAAGACTCGGGTTTGTTGATTCTAACACTACCAACACTTGATACTAAAGTAGCTTTATAACTCGCGTATTACTTTCAACGATCTTTTTTAGAATACCCCACTGAAGCTATCAAACAATCATACAAATCCCGTGATTTCTTTGATGAAGAGTGATAGGGTTTACTTATCTACCTCTGTCTAGAATCTCTAGCCTCGGAATCAACTTTTTTCTTTTCTTTGCCAAGTTTTTCGACTTTGCAAGCTTTGTTGACTAACACCACAAATTCTTTCAACTTTAGAATCTCGACTAGAAGTCTAATGTCTTCGTTCAACCTGTCTTTGCACTATTTACACATAATTGCCTTAGTGAAAACACATTCTCGAGCATATTTACTGAGTCTTACAAATTCTCTCTCGTACTCGGTCATCAACATTCGACCCTGTTTCAGTTCCAGAAACTCTTTGGGCTTTTGATCGATAAACCGCTGACTGATGTATTTCTTTCTAAACTCGGTCTGAAAGAATTCCCATGTGACCCGTTCTTTTGGCACCACAGATATCAAAGTATTCCACCACTGATATGAAGTGTCTCTCAGAAGTGATACGCGCATTTTACACATTCAACTGGCGTGCAAGACAATTCATCAAATACTCGAATTGTATTCTCAAGCCAAAACTCAGCTCTCCCAGGATCGTCATCAACGGTAGCTCTAAACTCTCCAGCCCCATACTTTTGAATTTTATCAACAGGTGACTTACTCAAATGTAAAGGATCCAAACCTTGAGGAGCTATAGGGACCGGTTGGGGAATAGGTAGGGGTGGAGGTTGCTGAGCAGCCGGATTTGTTCCAACAAACTCAGTGAACTAGTCGTTCATCATTTGGAAGAAGGCTTCCTTGGCCTCTTTTCCCTAACTCCTAGATACAGGTCTCGGCTCAGGCTGCGCTACTCTGCGAACGGAGGCTGGCGCATTACTTTCAACATCATCAGCCACTGCTTGATTGGGATCTATTACTATATGAAACCACGATTTAAACTGTCAAGAGATATCACACTATCATAGGTTATATATGGCATGTATAGCTGGACTCTCACATATGCTACGTTAGTCTAAGAATCGACTAAACTAAAGCTCTGATATTAATAAATGTAACACCCCTAACCCGTATTCATCACCAAAATAGGGTTACAGAGCATTAACGAACTTATTACTTAAACGAACATACATTTCTCATACAATTATCAATTTCAAATACAAGTCATTCATAATCAATCACATTATCCCTAATATGAGCCTACTAGGCTCAAAACATGCATTAGAAGTGGTTCGGGACTAAACCAATAACTCAGGAAATTTTTAGAATACTTAGAATATTTTTCAAAATATAGGGCACACATGCCCGTGTGGCCCGACTGTGTGTCTCACACAGCCAAAGACACGCCCGTGTCACAGGCCGTGTGGACATTCAAAATGGGATCACATGGCTGTGTCCCAGCCTGTGTCTGACCCCGTGTAACTCTCTGACTTGGGTTACACGACCAACCACACGCTCGTGTGACCAGCCCGTGTGCCCTTCGAAATGGCCTCACACGCCCATGTGCTAGGCTGTGTGCTAGGCTGTGCCAAAACTGTAGGGTATACTGACTTATGCCACACAGCCAAGTCACACACCCGTGTGCTGGGCCGTGTAGAGCATACTAACTTGGTTTCTAATTAAACACCAGGGGACACACAGCCGTGTCACCTAACCGTGTGTCACACATGGCTGAGACACATGCCCGTGTCTCTGCCCATATGGACAAAAATAGGCTATTTACCAAGCCATCTTTCTCACCCTAATTTGCATTCACCTATACAATTCAAATGACATATAACATGGCATAAATAAGCATTCAAACCAATCTCAACCAAGCCTAATTCATGCTAATTCCATACCATCAACCACAAGACACACAAGCATTCACAATAAGCCATTCAATTCATACAAATTTCATATTCTCAAATCAACAAACTAGTTAACTTCATACATGCACTTCCTTACCTAAAATCACATGCATACCATATCTCAAAATTCATCCATTAGGTATTCAAAATACCAATTCACAAAAAGCATTACATAGCCATTATCAATCACATTATAAAAATCCATTTGCACATATATATATACATCACTAAACATGCAAAAATAAGCCAAATATCATGGCTATACACATAACCAAGCATTTAACATTTACAAGCCAAATCAAATGACTAAATCCATTACAAAACATATATACCAAAATGACCATAACTCCTATACATGCCATATACCAAATACATAAATTCAAAAGTACCAAAATGATAGCTTGATAGTGTGATGAGATTACAAATCAGTCATTTTTTTTAAAAAAAATTAAAGGTATTTTCGCTCTAGAATCCTGATCGGCTGAAGCAACCCAGACAAACATTGATGCTCAACTTTAACCCTCTAGCAAGCTAAACATCTACCAACAAAATTAGCTACATCATTCTTGAACCCACGCCACTAATACAAAACCGAAGATCATGATACATCTTGTTCCCACTAGGATGCATAGCATATGGACTACTATGTGCCTCGGTAAAGATCATATGTCTCAAATCCTAGTCCATTGGAACACACATCCGACCTTTTAAATAAAGGAAACCTTTAGCATTGAGACCAAAATCTCCAAGAACACCCAACTCAACTTGATGGATACGACGTGCTAAATTCTTATCGAACGACTATCTCTCTCGAATTTGTTGTGCAAGGGTCGACTTCACTTGAAGCTCAGCCAACAAACCACCATCCTCAAAAGTTGACAACTTCGTGAGCATCACCCTCAAGTCAACTAAAGACTTCCTACTCACAGCATCAACAACAACATTCGCCTTTCCTAGATGATATTCAATCACACAATCGTAGCCCTTTAGTAGCTCAATCCAATGCCTCTATCTCAAGTTCAACTCCTTCTAGGTAAGGAGATACTTAAGACTCTTGTGATCAGTATAAATCACACAACTCTTACCATACAGGTAATAACTACAAATCTTGAGTGCAAAGACTATAGTAAATGAAATTATCCAATAATTGTGCTTAGAGAAATCTTAAAGAATTAGAGGGTCTAGTATACTGTGATGCCCTGCATCTGATATGTCTCTTGGGAAGAGTAACATAAAGCTCAGACAATTCCAGATCATAGGTCGAATAGCTACACTCATACAACCTCAACTGCCTCAGCACATAAGCAACTACATTTCCATCCTCCATCAGCACTCAACCCAATCCAGTGTAAGAAGCATTACTAAAACAACATACTCCTTACCAAATTCTGGTTGTGTCAATACATGTGTTTCAGTCAAAACTGACTTTAGCTTCTCAAAACTCTTCTGTCTCACATCTATCCACTCAAAAATAGTATTCTTCTAGAAAAACTTCGTCAACGGAGTAGCAATACTCGAAAATCTGTAATAGCCCATTTTCAGTAAAATTAGAATAGTAGTTTCGGGACTACAAATTTGATGTGTGAATAATTATTTTATTATTATTTTAATGTCTACAACATCTTAGTAGTACCGTATAAA
This sequence comes from Gossypium hirsutum, assembly GCF_007990345.1. Classification (NCBI taxonomy): domain Eukaryota; kingdom Viridiplantae; phylum Streptophyta; class Magnoliopsida; order Malvales; family Malvaceae; genus Gossypium; species Gossypium hirsutum. The sequence goes on from NC_053436.1 coordinate 25,056,114, forward strand.
AATTTTGTTAAGAAAGTTTACTATTTGCAAGCCTAATTCGATAAAAAGGACAAAATTGCAAAAGGTGCAAAACTTGAGTTATAGACACTAAAAGGATTAAATAGCTATGATATTAATGGTTGGAGGGTTATGTTGCAATTAGACCATTTGTATAGTTGGTGGACATATTTGGACATAGTTTAAATGATTTTTAAAGTTAAAAACAAAGGTTAAATTAGTAAATAAGTAAAGAAGATTAACTAATCAAAACAAAAAAATTTGGTATCATCTTTCTGACTTAGTTTCCACTAATTTTTGAAGAAAGAAAACACCATTTTTGGTGTTTTCAACATTTGGTTAGGCTACCTTGTACATGTAAGCATTTTTTCATCCCATTTTTAATGATTTCTACGTTTTTTGAGTCATTGTAACTTAATCTAGCTAGCCTAAGGACTAATTTGCAAAACTGTTAAAAGATTAGGGTTTCTCCATGAATGTATACATGTTGTTTGTGATGATTGATGGAAGAAAATGAATCTTTTCTGTTAGATAAACACCTTTTGTTAAGTGATTTTTGATGAAATTGTCAATTAGGGATTAAATTAAAAAATGAAAAATATTCATGGTGTAATTTGTGAAATAATGAAATGTGTGGGCTAGTATGAGCTTATATGAAATTTGGCTAGGCTTAGGTAAGGATGAAATTGCATGAATTTCATTTTACAAGCTTAAGGACTAAATTGCAAAGAAATCAAAACATTAGGGGCAAAAGCATAATTTTTCAAAAAATGAATTTGGATTCAATTGAATAAAATGTCTATTTGAATTTATTCATTTAGATTAAGATAGACCTCATATGACTTTAGATTGAGGCAAAGAGAAAGCTTTAGATTAATCGACTCTGTTTCTACATTTCATCGTCGAGGTAAGTTCATACATTTAAATAGTGTTTTAAATTATGTTTTAAATGCTATCATTTTATAATATCAAATTATGCCTCAGTAAAAAAATCCAACGACGTAACGACGATCATCAACTATGAAAAGGGATAGCTTCGACTATAAATTATGAAAAGGGATGGTGACGGCAACCAACTATGAAAAGGGATGGTGACGACCATCGAATATGAGATAGCTTCGGCTATCAATTATGAAAAGGGATGGTGATGACCATCGTGATTCCACTTCATGTAAGTTTCAATAAGAGTTTTTGATGCAAGTTACTTGTTACTATGAAAGGTAGGGAGCTTGTGTATTTATGATTTGTGGAAAGTTATTTTATCATGTGTTATATTGAATTTATGTGATCAAAGACTAACTTGGGTTGTTGGTGATGCTTAGGCTTGTGTCAAGCTTGTGTTGGAATGATTCATATTTATTTGAAGCTTATACATTGTATTGGTAAGCATCATTTCTGAATTACGAACTTACTAAGCATTACATGCTTACCTTGTGTTCATTTTTCTATGTTTTTTTAGTTAACTGGAAGTTCATTCGCTTGATGAAATAGCCATTATGTTTGGCTTGTAAAAGTAGTATTTTAGTTAATGAATTAGTTGTCATGTTGGCTTGTATATGTGTGGTTTTGTGATGGTTGATAATCTGGCATTTAGGTGCTTTTTGTGCTTGATGTTGGAATGGTCAAGTTGTTGTATGTTTTAGTGACCATTCTGGTATATTTGAATGTGATTTTGGTATGGTCATTTTGGTCGAATTTGGTATGGATATTGGGTGCAATTATTAAGTTATTAAATGGCTAAGTTATGTTTGTGTTTGAGTATATGTAATGTCATGAAAATTGAGGTTCCTTTTGGCATATTGGTTTTATGAATAGGTACCATATTGTGCTAGCTTGATTATGCATATTTTAGGTACATTTTGGATGCTTGAACTGGACACAAATTCGTTGTATGTGTGTGCACAATTTGGGTGAAGAAAATGGATTGAAAATGGTCTATTTCTTGTCCACACGGCCTAACACACGGGCGTGTGTGACACACGGCTATGCGACACTGTTGTGTGTCCCCTGTCGGTTTCAAAGGATTAACAGTTAGGCTGTTACATAGACTAGCACACAGCCTAACACTCGGGCATGTGGCTTAGCCGTGTGACCTAAGTCAGAGAGTTACACGGGCACGGACATGGGCTGGGACACGGCCGTGTGTCCTTACATTGATTGTCCACGTGGCCTGAGACATGGGCGTGTGTCTCAGCCGTGTGAGTCACACGACCGTGTGACCCCTGCAGTTTGAAAAATTCTATCTTTTTCCCAAATATTCTATAAGTTTTCGATTTAGTCCCTATTCGTTTCTAAACTGTTTTTAGGGCCTCGAGGGCTTGTATAAGGGACAATATGCATGTATTTGAATGGATTATAGCATGATTTATTAAACGTTTAGAAATGAATGTTTTAAGTTTAAAATTTTTTGGTAATACTCTGTAACTTTATTTCGGCGACAGATATGGGTTAGGGATGTTACATTTATTGGTATCTGAGATACAGTTTAGTCGATTCTCGGACTGAACGTAGCGTGCTTGAGTCTAGAAATACATGCCATTATATAACTTGTGATAGTGTGATAATTCCTGACTCGTTTTGAAATATGTTTTCATATAGTAATGTCATCCAACTGAGCCTACTCTGATGAAGTAGAAAGTAACATTCAAGCCTCCGTTCACAGAGCAGGGTGAAGTGGTACAAGGTCCATATCTGAGGGTCAAGGAGGAGAAGCTAAGGAAACTTTCTTCTAAATGATGAGTGAGTGGTTTACCGAGTTCATATGAATGAACCCAGCAACTCATCAACCTCCACCCCCACCTGTTACCCAACTGATCCCTATCGTTCCTCAAGGTTTGGAACCAATGATAGTTAATAAACCGCCAGTCGACAAAATTCACAAATATGGGGTTGAAGAATTTAGAGCTACAGTGGATGATGATCTGGAAATAGCTGAATTTTGGTTAGAAATGTAACACCCCTTACCCGTACCTGAGACCGGGACCAGGTACGAGGCATTACCAAGCATGTACTCGAACATTTTCAGGAAATACGAGTTATAAAATTTTGTTCCAATTTGAAACCAATCCAATAACATCTTGGTGTCTCTATTATGGGCCTACGAGGCTCAAAACATACATTGAAAATGGTCAGGGTCTAAATCGAGTACCTAAGAAAATTTTAAGAAAATTTCTAGGTTAATGTCTCACACGCCCGTATGAAGACAATGCACACGCCCGTGTGCTTTGGGACACACCCATGTCCCCTACCCGTGTGGAATTTATTAAATTTATTTCTCATATCGAACCTACAGGGTTTTTCACACGGCCAAGCACATGCCCATGTCTCAAGCCCGTGTCCTTTACACGGGTTGACACACCCGTGTGGTCACCCATGTCCAAAAATTTGAGCATTTTGTTTATGAATCAGGATGCATTTAGGGGCACATGGCTAAGACACACGCCTGTGTGCTAGGCTGTGTCCTCCACATGGTTGAGACACACGGCCGTGTCTCTCCCGTGTGTTTACTACCATGCATTCTAACTTAAAATTTTTAGGTGCAGGGGACACACGGCCATATCACATTCCCATAGGACGGTCTGTGTGTCACACACGGCCTAGACATACGCCCGTGTGTCTACCCGTGTGGACCTTGTTAGGCTATTTTCCAAGCCTTCGGTCACACTCTACTGTTCATATCCACTTATAGTTTTTAGTAATACTTAACATGGTCTAGTTATACTCTTAAATGACCTTAATATACCTCATTACATGTAAACCTCATCTCATCAATTTTTATACATGCTAGATTATCCCCTTTATATTAAACCTCATCTCATCAATTTTTATACATGCTAGATTATCCCCTTTATATTAAGGACTTCCATGACTTGTAATTCAATTAAGCTTGGTTCGTTATCTAAACTCATTGCCAAATTGTGGCCTACCCAATGTGATTTGGTCATATTATATATGACTAATTGTAACACACCATATTTAATCATCACAAGAACATTAGAACATAACATGCACAACTTGGTAGGTCATAACCTATACTAAAATGAGCCAATTCCACTGGCATATACAAGTGAATATGTATACTTTTAATAGCCTTCATATTGGCTAATCAAATGACACATATAACAAAATAACAAAAGCCCTATACATGCCATTGAACAAAATAAGAGGATCTATATACCAAAGCTAGACAAGATGATAGTGTGTTGATTCTCCAACCGTCTTCCAACCTCTATGTAACACCCCTCACCCGTATCCAACATCGGGATAGGGTTCAAGGCGTTAATGGACTTAAACATTCACAACAACACATAACATATTACCAACCATGAATGGCAAACAAGCATATACACATCACCAATATCAAACATAACATAAATAGCTAGGTTTATAAGTCAGAATCATTAGCTCACTAAAGACCAATATATTTGGCCAAATTATAATAACACATGTTATAAAACTAGGTCCCTATACATGCCACTCACTTGATAATTCTAGCATATGTGTTTATACTGTCAAGGTGTTGACTTGATAGTGTGATGCTGCCTCTGATGATCTCCAACCCTGAGCTAACCTGACAACACTAAAAGAAATGGAAATGAGGGGGTAAGCTTTACGCTTAGTAAGCTTGCATGAAATAATAATAAGCAATTTACTAACATGCTTTCCATAGTAAAACTAACCCAATTGTACATTTACACATGTTCTGGTTAAGCTGCTTTCTTGAGTCAAAGTCACTAAATCATTTATATCTAGAGTTACGGAACTCCAAATTAAGATCTGTAAATTTTTCTAGAAACTAGACTCATATATATTTTCACCATAAAATGTTAAGAATTTTTGGTCTAGCCAATAAGTATATTTTATTATTCAAAGTCTCCCCTATTTTGCTGTTTGACAGCTTTGACCTTTCTTCACTAAAATTTATTTATCTCATAGTACAAGACTCGGATAATGTTTCCGTTTGTTTCTATTAAAATTAGACTCGTCAAATATTTTAATAATATAGATTATAACCCATAATTATTTTTCTACAATTTTTAACAATTTTTCCAAATCAGAACAAGGGATCTCAAATTCATTCTAACACTGTCTCACAAAAATTATAATATCATATAATTAAAAATCTTTTGCTCCCTCTGTTTCCTTTATATGAAAATAGACTCATTAAGATTTAATTCCATGATTTATTTGAAATTTAATTCAACTTAAAAAAATTTTGGTGAATTTTCAAAGTTACATAACTACTGCTGTCTAACACTGTTTTACTACTAAAATTCACTCTTACATAATTTCACTTAATCCATTTTTCCTTATCGAAGTTCACTCAAATATCGAGAATATTGCTCAAAATTTTCTTAAACATATACCTGCACTTATTCACCATACAATCATGTTCACATGTATTTTTACTTAATCGATTTTCCTATTGAACTCTTCGGAATAATAACTTATACTCAGTTGCCTGCACATATTTTCACACTTGTAGCCGAAGCTATCTGGTACGAATAGTAGCCTACACTTAGTACTACACATGTGACCAATTATCCGGTACACGTGGTAGCCTGCACTTAGTACTACACACGTGACCTAACCATCTGATACAAGTAGTAGCCTGCCCTTAGTAATACACACGTGACCGAAGTTATCGGGTACGCATAGTAGCCTACACTTAGTACTACACATGCGACCAATTATTTGGTACACATAGTAGCTTGCACTTAGTACTACACACGTGACCTCACAATAGATCATTCGTATCGTTTTTATTCCGAAGGCTCAACTGGGAAACTCCTCACTTTCCAACATGTTACAATTTATTCATAGTCCTTTTTTAATTTGCAATTTACAACAAATAATCATTCTATAGGCAACCACATTTCATATGATAACAAAATATAATAAAATAAAAAGAATCAATAAATTATTTACGTACAAACTTATCTCGGATCCAGAAATGTCAATTTACCATTCTAGTCCATAACCTTGTATTTTCCCGATTTAAGCCCAAAACTCGATTTCCTTGATCTATAATTTCACATTTAGCCTACTAATTAGTCACACTATTCATATGGGTCTAAAAACATATTTCTATAAATTTGTATTTTGACCCCTAAACTTTTGCATATTTGCACTTTTTCCCCAAGGTTCGGAAATTAAACTTCTTCCTATTTTCTTATGTTTTATGACATTTTTATCATTTTTCCCTTCTATGGCAACATCAAATTCTCACTCTAACATGTACTTATGAACATTACGTATTTTTACCGATTATACCGTTTTACTCGTTTTCACGTAAAATCGCTTAGCAAAAGTTGTTTAACACAATTTCAAGCTTCATATTCTACCATTAAACATCAATATACATGCATATTATTCATGGGTAAATTTTTAAACATAAATCCTAGCTCAAAATAATGGTAGAAATGAGCAGATCATGTTACTAGGATTTCAAAAATACATAGAACATTAAAAACGGAGCTCGGAATCACTTACTATTAAGCTTGGAAGCTTGGCCAAATCCTAACCATGGCTGCTCTTGGCACATTCTACTGTAGCAAGAAGAAAGGGACGCATTTGGAGTTTAAAATTTGTCTTCTAATTCATTTTACCCCTAAATGACCAAAATGCCCTTTTTACTATTCTTTCAAATTTTACCCAATCAAGGCCATTTTTGTCCAAAAAGTTATACAATGGTTTAATTATCATTTAAGGACCTCCCATTTAAAATTTTATAACAATTTGATACCTCTAACATGTAGAACTCAACTTTTGCACTTTTTACAATTTAGTCCTTTTTACTAAATTGAGTGCCTAAACGTCAAAATTTTTCAACGAAATTTTCACAAAATCATTTCGTGAAATCGTAGACCATAAAGATATAATAAAAATGAAATTTTCCTCATCGGATTTGTGGTCACAAAACCACTGTTCCAACTAAGCCCAAAATCAGGATGTTACATTCTACGAGTCCTCGAGCTCTGTAAGACAGGGAAAAGAGAGGGGTAAGCATTTACATGCTTAGTAAGCCCGAATAACTGGAAAGTAAACTTACCGATTAATTAGCATGCATCCATATTAGGTAATAAAACCAACAAGTATGGATTAGTTTCCCTATCACATGCACTCAATCGACAAGTTGCTTCCATAACAATGCACCATGTAATTTGCCTTAGATGAGCTAATTATCCAACAATTACATATCATGTTAATCCCGTTGAGTATCTTGGAAATCTCGATGGATTATCCATCTATTGTCAAGTAATAAGAGCGATCATATCAAGTATGCACTCCTGCGAACCTCAAATCATACGACGGGATTACTAGTCTAGGCTAAATACCCCGTAATGTAAACTCATAGGGTGATGTTGGGATTACCAGTCCAGGCTAAATCCCTTATAGCGACAAACACCCTTAATGAGCTCGGATCTGAATTACCAGTCCAGGCTAAATTCAAACCCTAATCGATTACCCGTCTGGGCTAAATCCACAATGCACACATATTCTTTGGGAGGCTCAATCACTCAAGGAACACCCGTACAAGCTTGATCCTTTCTATATTTGAGATCAACGGATTACCCGTCTGGGCTAAATCCTTTTCTGCAACACATACAGGATCTCAAGTCATGTAAGCCATGGTTTATCCATCGAATTCCCCTTTTTACTTCAACCTGGACATTTATTATCATATCATTATTATTGACATATTTCATGGATTTCTATGCCATCATTATAAATAAATATCATGCATACATAACACATGTGATTAGGCATATTAATAGTTTACTTAAAGTTATTTGAACTTACATGGTATCTGTTTCGATTTTGCGTCTCGGTTATTCTGAAACCTTTCGTTTTCCTCGATCGACCTCAGAATTTGTTCCTCGGGGTCTATAACAATAAAAAATGAATTATCAATGTCTCACATTATTCTTTCGAGTCTAAATTTTACCCTGGACTAAATGACTCTTTTGCCCCTAACCTTTCACATTATTTACGATTTAGTCCCTAGGCTCGTATGATGAAATGCATGAATTTTCTACATTACCCAAGCCTAGCCGAATGTTCTTTCCTCTTATGGAAGCCCACATTTCTGCATTATTTCACATTTCTACCACATATTCTACACCTTTTGCAAAAAGGTCCTTTTAGGGGTTTTTCATGAAAATCACCTAAAAAAAGATATTTAATACACATCCAACTTTCATATTCCTCTATAAAACATCAAAGGATAAACATGTTACACATGGGTCACTTTTCAAACATGAACCCTAACTCAAAATATGGGTAGAAATGGAGAGAGTAAGTTACCAGGATTTCAAAAATACGAAGAACATTAAAAACGGGGCTAGAGAGCACTTACTATTGAGCTTGAAAATGTTGAAAAACCTAGCTATTGAGACTTTTGAAATTTGACTGGATGAGGGAGAAGGACGGATTTTTGCCTTCATTTTCCCATTTTATTTCATTAATTAGCCAAATGACCAAAATACCCTTAAGTCCTTTCTTTCAAATTTTATCCATACATGCCAATTTTTGTCCAAAAAATTAGAAATTGGGAAAATTGCTCTTTAAAGACTTCTAATTAATAATCTAAAGCAATTTCATACAAATTGCTTCTTGAATCCAAGTTTTGCAATTTATTCAATTTGGTCCTTATTTTCCAATTGGACACTTATCATAGAGTTTCTTCATGAAACTTTAGCACATGCATATTTTCATATTCTAAACCTCATAATAATCATAAAATAAATATTTCAACGTCAGATTTGTGGTCCCGAAATCACTGTTTTGACTAGGCCCTATTTTGGGATGTTACAAGAAAATACTATCAAAGTTTTCGATGAGTTATCTTGTACACCTGTAGAGCGTGTAAAATGTGCCATATGTCTACTAAAAGACTCAGTATATAAATGGTGGAATACTTGGGTTTCGATTGTGCCGAGAGAGCGTCTTGACTAGGAATTCTTTCAAATTGAATTTCGAAAGAAATACATAAGTCAGAGATTTCTTGATAAGCATTTGCTTGTCCTCAAGCAAAATTCTCAACTCATAATCAAAATAAATTCTTCTCAACTTATAATTTCTATCGATAATATCTCACATTAATCCATAAGTAATCATACATTGAGAATTCGACTAAAAGAACATAAAAGTTCCAAACATTCCAATTTGAGCATTTTATTCATGCAAACATAGGTGTCTCCCCTTATCTAAGTAATTACCTTTGATTCAGAATATCACAGGGTTTTACATCCTCACTAAAGATCCACTCAAATCATTCGAGGTGTTTAAGGACAATAAATGAAGCACTCAATAGTCAATAATGAAAAGTCATCACCATAGGCTTGCATGAAAATCGAATCTCCACCACTATAATTTAAGATGATACGTCAATCAAAAGATCTTCAAATGGTTGTAATGAGGCTTGGTTAGGGGGTGTGGTCACAAATTGAAAGAAAGGGTTAAAATCGAGATTGAATTGAAAAATTGCCTAACTAGAAAAAAAGTTAATTTTCACTTGCATACAACAGAGCTTCTTCTCAGAATATGGAATTACTAATAAATATACATAGTTTTTTTTTTAAGAACAAGTTAAATAACATAGACTAACTATTAATAACAAAACATAGCTAAGCAATCCATTCAACTCAAATCTCGACAAAAATAGGGATTAATTTAGGGGATTTCAACAATAATGGGTTAAGGGTTAATATTAAGGGTAATACAAAGAATGGTTTGTTAGGCTCAAGGAGGTTTACTAGGGGTTAATCGTGCAGGTAGGTTTTTCATGGCATGAGTGGGTTAGTCCTAAGTGCCTTAATCATTTTGATATATCAAATCAAATGGTGTGGTCTCGACATGCATAATCAAGCAAGTTCTAGAATAACAGTTCAATACTGACGCACTCAAAGCAATAATAAAAGTGTAACACCCCGAACCCGAAACCGACACCGGAGTCGAACACGAGGTGTTAACTGACTTTAACCCCTTATAAAATTTATTTTCCAGACACTGCCCAATCTGTGTACTAGTCGTTTTAAAAATCATATCTTGAGTTTCGTAACTCGAAAATCAGTTTCGTAATTTTTCCCAGAAACTAGACTCATGTGCCCATCTATGTATTTTTTTCTAGAATTTTTGGTTGGGCCAATTAGTACAGTTTATTAGTCAAAATCTCCCAAGTTGCAGGGGTCGACTACACTGACCTTTGCCCATTACGACTTGAATATCTCCCTGCACGGGGCTTCAATACTGATGCCGTTTGTTTCTATGAAAACTAGACTCAGAGAGGAATCTGTACATATATGGTATGACCCCTAATTATCTCTGGTTAATTTGTAATGAATTTCCAAAGTCGGAGCAGGGAATCCAGAAACCGTTCTGGCCCTGTCCCACAAAAATCTGATTATCTCCTAATATACTGCCCATATGATCTTTTCGTTACTTCCTCATGAAAACAGACTCATCGAGCTTCGCTTACATAATTTATTCATCAATTAATTCCACTCCTACTATTTTTTAGTGATTTTTCAATCTCATGACACTGCTGCTGCCAGCATCTGTTACGAAAGTAACTAGGTTCATTTCATGCCTACCCTTGATCCAACTCAATCGAACATTCGTGCCATTTTCGCATGGCTTAAAGTTTACATGCCAAAGTTCAAACACAACGTAATAGCTTATACATGCCAAAATGTTCTTCTAAGCCAACTAAGAAGAAAGTACCAAAACTTGCTATCCGGTGTGATGACTTCGATGACGGCCCGACCACGCAAAAATAGATGAGTCCAAGCAACCTATAATGGGTGACAAGGAAACACCGAGTGAGTTTATAACTCAGTAAGTCATAAGCTATGCACTACCATCCATCAATAACGTTATCACAAGAGAAAACAAAATGGAACGAGGCTAATTACTCCATCCATTCCGAACCATACCATAGTTCCTCCAACCTATCAATTCAATTTCATATCAATTCATGCATTCACATTCCATATACTCATCAATAGGACATTGAAGCATTTTCATAAATCAATTTATTTTTGTTACAATCAAATGACTAAACGGCCTTTCACCCATCCTACGATAAATTTTATGTACGTGACTTCATGTATATTTGTCACATAGGTTCAAACTTACCGAGCTCAACACCAAGTATAAGCATAGCACCTATTAGCCATGTACTCAAGACACTTACCAGATCCGCTGTCCGCGATCGACTCAATAGTGTCGCACACATAGTGTCCATAATGATTCACGAATGTATATTGAGTCCGCACACTCAGTGCTATATAATCAACTCGCACACTTAGTGCTACGTAATCAAATCGCACACTTAGTGCTACATAGTCAAACTCGCACACTTAGTGCCGCATGGTCAGTTCGCACACTTAGTGCATCATATTCATTTCGCACACTTAGTGCAACATAGTCAAATCGCACACTTAGTGCTGTACAATTTAATCCCGCGCACTTAGCGCCAATCTCATGGTCATAAATGGTTATCCCGCACGTTTAGTGCCGAGATCAACAACTCAGTACATCTTACCTCTTTTCTTTCTTTCAACAATTTCATCATCACATACGTACATGCACATATATATATATGTATATTTATTCATTCCATTCAGCATCAATACATAAACATTATGACCATTGAAATAATACCAACTACATGCTTAATGACTTACCTCCTGTTGGGTAAGACGGTTCCAACTCGACTACTCGATAACCCTTTTCTTTGCCTTTGCTCAATTCACCTCCTTTAACTCCTTGAGCCAAATCAATAATTTAAAATAGTCATTAATCGACTATTCAAGTATTACTTTCAGAATAATATATATATTGATTTGACTTTCACACACATAGCTTATAGTAAGCTTTATAATAGTCAATAAATAACTCATTGGCAAATTTTCATTAATGTTTACAACAAAATCACATATTCACTACGAGCTGTTTTCCTGAGCAGTAGTCGCTAAATTGTTTATAACTGGAGCTACAAAACTCCAAATCACTAGCCGTTAATTTTCCCTGAATATAGACTCGTATATCTTCCATCCATAAAATTTTCAGAATTTTTGGCTTGGCCAATCAATACCAGATTTTTCTTAAAGTTTCCCCTGTTTCACTGTTTGACTATTCTGACCACTCTTCACTACGAATCAAATTTCTCATTTTACAGAATTCAAAATGTGTTGTATTTGATCTCATTTGAAACTAGACTCATTAAGGAGTCTAAGCATATAAATTTTATCTTATAATCATTTTTGTACAATTTATAATGATTTTCTAAAAACAGAACAGGGAATCTAGTAGTCATTTTGACTCAGCCCCACAATACTTCAAATATCTCAAGATCGGTAACTCTTTTGTTCTCATAGTTTCTTTTGTAAGAAAATAGACTCTTCAAGCTTTAATGGCATAATTCACTCAGCTTCTAATTCAACTCCTACAAATTATGGCGATTTTCCAAAATCACCTTACTGCTGCTGTCCCCAAACAGATTATTACCGAATCAAATACTAACATTAGCATTTCACCTTAATAGCTAGCTTGCCAAGCCTTAATTTAACATATTTTCATTCAATTTGGTCTAATAACGCATAAATGGGTAAATTACATTTTTACCCCTAATATTTCGCACTTTCACAATTTAGTCTTTATTCCACAAAACACAAAATACACAAAGTTTGGTCACACTCCTTAACGGCCGAATCTTCCTAGTGCCCATATAAGTCCATACATCTCATTTATTTCACCTTTGAGTCCTTCAAAAATTTGTTTTTGTAATTTAGCCCCAACTACTCAAAATCACCAAAAACTTCAACGCAAAACATATTAATCTTTAACATATCTTTCACTTTTCATCAACAACTATCAAAAAGCTCAAGCACTCATCAATGGCAAAACACAAAATCATCATCAATCCACAAAATTGAACCATGGGTTTTTAGAACTCAAGTCAACTACTAAAACATGCATGCAACTCAAGAACAACATCAAACATACCTTAGTCTAGCAAACCACCATAGCCAATTTTCTCAAGCTCTTCCCCTTCCTTTCTTTCCTCTATTCGGCCAAAGGTGTTCAAGGATGAACACACATTTTTTTTTGTTTTCTTTCCTCAACTCACGGCAACAAGGGGGGGTATGGATGAGACCATTTTCTTTTTTCATCACCCTTCCTTTTCATTGTTTAATTCCTTTCTTTAATTTATTTTAATTATCATACTTAATATTTTATTTTCCTTACCATACATCACTAACACAACATGTTGGTGACATGTTTCCACCCATAGCATGGCCGGCCACTACATATTAGGGAGGGGGAATTTGACATGCAAGTCCCCTTTTTCTTCCACATTCACTAATAGGTCCTCATGCATTGACCTATCACATTTTAAAATTTTCTCATATTAGTCCTATTGACTAAATTCACATGCAATCGACTAAATCGAAGCTTGAAATTTTCACACATTCATGATTACATATTCTAGATAATAAACATCACATTCAAACCTTTCGGTGACTCGGTTTAGCGGTCCCGAAACCACTTCCCGACTAGGGTCAATTTTGGGCTGTCACAACTCTCCCCCACTTAAGAAATTTTCGTCCCCGAAAATCTTACCGGTAAATAGGTTTGGATATCGTTCTTTCATCGAGCTCTCGGTTTCCCAAGTAGCTTCCTCGATCCCGTGTTCGAGCCATAACACCTTTACTTTCTGTTCGGCATCTTTAATCAAATCAACTCCGAAAATTTTACTTTCACCAAGCTCAGTCCAAAACAATGGTGTGCGGCATTTACGCCCGTACAAAGCCTCGTAAGGTGCCATCTTAATACTTGATTGAAAACTATTGTTGTAAGCGAATTCAATCAAAGGTAAATACCGTTCCCATGAACTACTAAACTCGAGGATGCAACATCTCAACATATCCTCAAGCATCTGAATTATCCGCTCGGATTGACCATCGGTTTAGGGGTGAAAAGCGGTGCTAAAATGCAGCTTGGTACCCAAAGCTTCTTGCAATTTCTTCCAAAATCGTGAGGTAAATCTCGGATCTCTATCCGACACGATAGAAATAGGTACTCCATGTAATCTCACAATCTGAGAGACATACAATTCGGCTAGTTTATCCAATGAAAGATCCGTACGCACGAGGATAAAGTGAGCCGACTTAGTCAGCCTATCAACAACAACCCAAATCGCATCCTTCTTACTTGCGGACAATGGCAGTCCGGACACAAAGTCCATTGTGACTCGGTCCCATTTCCACTCGGGTATCATGATCGGCTAAAGTAACCCTGAAGGCACTTAATGTTCCGCTTCCACTTGTTGACATATTAAACATCTCGAAACAAAGTCGGAGATGTCTCGTTTCATACCATGCCACCAAAACCGACGTTTCAAGTCGTTGTACATTTTCGTGCTCCCCGGGTGAATTGACATTCGGCTACAATAGGCTTCGTTCAGAATCATCGGAATGAGTTCCGAATTCCTTGGAACACACAAACGACTTCTAAACCTCAAACAACCATCATCATCAATCTGAAACTCCGATTCCTTGTTCGGAACACACTCAGCTCGTTTTGCAACCAATTCATCATCGACTTTCTGAGCTTCACGAATTTGATGAGTCAATAATGGTTTGGCTTTTAATTCAGCTACTAACACATTGTCAGGTAGAACAGACAAGTGTACATTCATCGCTCGCAAAGCAAACAGTGATTTCCGGCTTAAGGCGTCCGCAACCACATTAGCCTTTCCCGGGTGGTAATCAATGACAAGCTCGTAATCTTTCAACAACTCAAGCCAACGTCTTTGTCGCAGATTCAAGTCTCATTGAGTCATCAAATATTGAGACTTTTGTGATCCGAAAACACATGGCACTTCTCACCAAACAAATAATGTCGCCATATTTTCAATGCAAACACAATGGCGGCTAGTTCGAGATCATGGGTCAGATAATTTCTCTCGTGTGGCTTCAATTGTCTCGACGCATAGGCCACAACTCGACCTTCTTGCATCAATACGCAACCCAACCCAAGTAGGGATGCATCACTATAAATGACAAACTCTTTACCCGATTCGGGTTGCACCAAAATTGGAGCTTCAGTCAAATGAGTTTTCAGTTGATCGAAGCTTTTCTGACATTTCTCCGTCCATTCGAACTTAACATCCTTTTGAAGTAACTTCGTCATTGGTGTGGCTATCATCGAGAAACCTTTGACAAATCGTCGGTAATAACCGGCGAGCCCTAGAAAGCTCCGGACTTCGGTAACACTTCTCGGAGGCTTCTAGTTAAGTATGACTGAAATTTTGCTTGGGTCAACTCGAATACCCGATGCGGACACCACATGACCCAAGAAGCTAACCTCTCTTAACCAGAACTCACACTTACTGAACTTAGCATATAACTGCTTATCCCGCAAAATTTGCAACACTTGCCTCAGATGCTCAGCATGTTCGGTCTCATCTCTTGAATAGACCAAGATGTCATCAATAAACACAACTACGAACCGATCCAAATACGGCCTGAAGATCCGATTCATCAAATCCATAAACACCGCAGGGGCATTAGTGAGCCCAAACGGCATCACTAAGAACTCGTAGTGACCATATCTCGTCCTGAAGGCAGTTTTGGGTATGTCCGATTCTCGAATTCGCAACTGATAATAGCCGATCTCAGATCTATTTTTGAGAACATTGAGGCTCCCTTCAGTTGGTCGAACAAATCATCAATACGCGGTAACGGATACTTATTCTTTATCGTCACTTTATTCAGTTGACGATAGTCAATGCACAACCTCATGGTTCCGTCCTTCTTTTTCACGAACAATACTGGTGCACCCCAAGGTGAGAAACTCGGTCGAGCGAAACCTCTATCCGTCAATTCTTGCAACTGAGCTTTCAACTTTTTAACTCGGTTAGTGCCATACGATACGGAGCGATCGAAATTGGCGTAGTTCCAGGTACAAGCTCAATACCAAACTCTACCTCCCGAACAGGTGGCAAACCCGGTAACTCTTCAGGAAAAACATCCGGGTATTCACAAACCACCGGCACCGATTCGGGTTTCTTTTCTAACTCCTTGTCATCAAGTACATACGCGAGGTACGTTCGCACCCTTTCCTTACATATTTCTGGGCCAACATTGCTGATATTACAGCTGGCAACCCCCTTAAGTCCGCAGACTCAACTCGGATTATTTCGTTATTTGCGCACCTCTAATCGATAGTCTTGCTTTTGCAATTCACAACCGCATCATGCGCGGTTAACCAATCCAAACCAAAAATAACATCAAACTCGTCGAACAGCAAAAGCATCAAATCGGCCAGAAAACAGGATTCTCGGATTATTAGAGGGCATCTCTTACACACTTTATCAACAAGTACGCATTGACCCAAAGGGTTTGATACTCGAATTACGAGCTCAGTAGACTCGACAGGTAGAGTCTTACTGGTTGCTAAGGTTTCGCATACATATGAATGAGTAGAACCAGGGTCAATCAATGCAATCACATTAGTATCAAAGAGAGTGAAGGTACCAGTGCTGACGTCGGGGGAGGATGCCTCCTCTCGTGCGCGAATGGCATATGCTCTAGCAGGAATACGGTTCTCGGCTCGATCGGCCGTATCAGAGGCCCCCCTCTGACTACCACCCCTGCCTCCTAAAATTCTCGGTGGTCTACCTCTAGATGTCACTCCACTAGGTCTTGCACCTTGAATCTTATTCTTCTCATCCAGCTCCGTGCAATCTCTAATGAAGTGGTCCTTCGAACCGCATCCGTAACAGACCCTGCTAGTAGACTTGCCCCAACATTCACCTAGGTGTCGTCTTCCACATTGGGGACATTCAGGTTTCTCGTGACGATTATTGCCCACACTAGCTACCGAAGTAGCTCGGGAGCCCATCGATGGTCTTGCCCTGATGGAAATTCCCGCAGTCGCCCTCGACTTCTTAATGTCCTCCCTGAACTTCTTTACAGCTGAGAACGGAGCTTTACCCGTCGATCTCTTACGATAATCCTAGCTTCAAATTCAGCCTTCCTCTTCTCCTTTCCAAGTTCTTCCGCCTTGCAGGCTCGTTCGACTAGTGTTACGAATTCTTTTATTTCCAAAATACCATTAGTAGCTTTAAATCTTCATTCAATCCTTCCTCGAATCTTTTGCACATAGCACCTCGTCAGCTACACACTCCCGGGCATACCTACTGAGTCTTACGAATTCATGTTCGTATTCAGATACAGTCATACGGCCTTGCTTGAGTTCCAAGAACTCCTTACGTTTCTGATCAATGAACCGTTGGCTAATAAATTTCTTCCGGAATTCCATTTGAAAGAAGTCCCAAGTTACTCGCTCGTTCGGGACTATGGAAATCAAGGTCCTCCACCAATAGTAGGCTGAGTCTCGCAACAAAGATACAGCACATTTTAGACATTCGTCGGGTGTGCATGACAATTCATCGAACACCCGAATGGTGTTATCTAGCCAGAACTCGGCCCTTTCGGCATCATCAGTTACTATGGCCTTGAACTCCTCGGCCCCACGCTTCCTAATCAAGTCTACAGGTGGCTTACTCAGCCTCACAGGATCAGCGACTGATGGCATTACAGGCTCTTGGGGTGGATTATTCAAATTCAGGAATTGTTGGACAGCCGGGTTGGTTCGGGCATATTGCGCGACCCACTCATTCATCATGGTAAAGAAGGCTTGTTTAGCCCCCTCACCTTGATTATTCGCAGATGATGAGGTTCAACAGGCGGCGTCCCTTGTGCAGGAGCAGCCGCTACGCTCTCAAGTCATCCGCTAGGGTTCTTTCTTCACCGGGGTCCATTTACTAATCAAAACAAAAACATTTCAACCGTCGGAAGTCATCACACATTTAAACATTAACATTCGGCATGTATAGCTAGACTCATACGCGCTATGGTAGTCCTAGAACCGACTAAACCATAGCTCTGATACCAATAAAATGTAACACCCCGAACCCGAAACCGACACCGGAGTCGAACACGAGGTGTTAACTGACTTTAACCCCTTATAAAATTTATTTTCCAGACACTGCCCAATCTGTGTACTAGTCGTTTAAAAATCATATCTTGAGTTCGTAACTCGAAAATCAGTTTCGTAATTTTTCCCAGAAACTAGACTCATGTGCCCATCTATGTATTTTTTTCTAGAATTTTTGGTTGGGCCAATTAGTACAGTTTATTAGTCAAAATCTCCCAAGTTGCAGGGGTCGACTACACTGACCTTTGCCCATTACGACTTGAATATCTCCCTGCACGGGGCTTCAATACTGATGCCGTTTGTTCTATGAAAACTAGACTCAGAGAGAAATCTGTACATATATGGTATGACCCCTAATTATCTCTGGTTAATTGTAATGAATTTCCAAAGTCGGAGCAGGGAATCCAGAAACCGTTCTGGCCCTGTCCCACAAAAATCTGATTATCTCCTAATATACTGCCCATATGATCTTTTCGTTACTTCCTCATGAAAACAGACTCATCGAGCTTCGCTTACATAATTTATTCATCAATTAATTCCACTCCTACTATTTTTAGTGATTTTCAATCTCATGACACTGCTGCTGCCAGCATCTGTTACGAAAGTAACTAGGTTCATTTCATGCCTACCCTTGATCCAACTCAATCGAACATTCGTGCCATTTCGCATGGCTTAAAGTTTACATGCCAAAGTTCAAACACAACGTAATAGCTTATACATGCCAAAATGTTCTTCTAAGCCAACTAAGAAGAAAGTACCAAAACTTGCTATCCGGTGTGATGACTTCGATGACGGCCCGACCACGCAAAAATAGATGAGTCCAAGCAACCTATAATGGGTGACAAGGAAACACCGAGTGAGTTTATAACTCAGTAAGTCATAAGCTATGCACTACCATCCATCAATAACGTTATCACAAGAGAAAACAAAATGGAACGAGGCTAATTACTCCATCCATTCCGAACCATACCATAGTTCTCCAACCTATCAATTCAATTTCATATCAATTCATGCATTCACATTCCATATACTCATCAATAGGACATTGAAGCATTTCATAAATCAATTTATTTTGTTACAATCAAATGACTAAACGGCCTTTCACCCATCCTACGATAAATTTTATGTACGTGACTTCATGTATATTGTCACATAGGTTCAAACTTACCGAGCTCAACACCAAGTATAAGCATAGCACCTATTAGCCATGTACTCAAGACACTTACCAGATCCGCTGTCCGCGATCGACTCAATAGTGTCGCACACATAGTGTCCATAATGATTCACGATGTATATTGAGTCCGCACACTCAGTGCTATATAATCAACTCGCACACTTAGTGCTACGTAATCAAATCGCACACTTAGTGCTACATAGTCAAACTCGCACACTTAGTGCCGCATGGTCAGTTCGCACACTTAGTGCATCATATTCATTTCGCACACTTAGTGCAACATAGTCAAATCGCACACTTAGTGCTGTACATTTAATCCCGCGCACTTAGCGCCAATCTCATGGTCATAAATGGTTATCCCGCACGTTTAGTGCCGAGATCAACAACTCAGTACATCTTACTCTTTTCTTCTTTCAACAATTTCATCATCACATACGTACATGCACATATATATATATGTATATTTATTCATTCCATTCAGCATCAATACATAAACATTATGACCATTGAAATAATACCAACTACATGCTTAATGATTACCTCCTGTTGGGTAAGACGGTTCCAACTCGACTACTCGATAACCCTTTCTTTGCCTTTGCTCAATTCACCTCCTTTAACTCCTTGAGCCAATCAATAATTTAAAATAGTCATTAATCGACTATTCAAGTATTACTTTCAGAATAATATATATATTGATTTGACTTTCACACACATAGCTTATAGTAAGCTTTATAATAGTCAATAAATAACTCATTGGCAATTTTCATTAATGTTTACAACAAAATCACATATTCACTACGAGCTGTTTTCCTGAGCAGTAGTCGCTAAATTGTTTATAACTGGAGCTACAAAATCCAAATCACTAGCCGTTAATTTTCCCTGAATATAGACTCGTATATCTTCCATCCATAAAATTTCAGAATTTTTGGCTTGGCCAATCAATACCAGATTTTTCTTAAAGTTTCCCCTGTTTCACTGTTTGACTATTCTGACCACTCTTCACTACGAATCAAATTTCTCATTTTACAGAATTCAAATGTGTTGTATTTGATCTCATTTGAAACTAGACTCATTAAGGAGTCTAAGCATATAATTTTATCTTATAATCATTTTTGTACAATTTATAATGATTTTCTAAAACAGAACAGGGAATCTAGTAGTCATTTTGACTCAGCCCACAATACTTCAAATATCTCAAGATCGGTAACTCTTTTGTTCTCATAGTTTTTTTGTAAGAAATAGACTCTTCAAGCTTTAATGGCATATTCACTCAGCTTCTAATTCAACTCCTACAATTATGGCGATTTTCCAAAATCACCTTACTGCTGCTGTCCCAAACAGATTATTACGAATCAAATACTAACATTAGCATTTCACCTTAATAGCTAGCTTGCAAGCTTAATTTAACATATTTCATTCAATTTGGTCTAATAACGCATAATGGGTAAATTACATTTTACCCCTAATATTTCGCACTTTCACAATTTAGTCTTTATTCCACAAAACAAAAATACACAAGTTTGGTCACACTCCTTAACGGCCGAATCTTCCTAGTGCCATATAAGTCCATACATCTCATTTATTTCACCTTTGAGTCCTTCAAAAATTTGTTTTTGTAATTTAGCCCCAATACTCAATCACCAAAAACTTCAACGCAAAACATATTAATCTTTAACATATCTTTCACTTTCATCAACAACTATCAAAGCTCAAGCACTCATCAATGGCAAACACAAAATCATCATCAATCACAAATTGAACCATGGGTTTTTAGAATCAAGTCAACTACTAAAAATGCATGCAACTCAAGAACAACATCAAACATACCTTAGTCTAGCAAACCAATAGCCAATTTTCTCAAGCTCTTCCCCTTCCTTTCTTTCTCTATCGGCCAAAGGTGTTCAAGGATGAACACACATTTTTTTTGTTTTCTTTCCTCAACTCACGGCAACAAGGGGGGGGTATGGATGAGACCATTTTCTTTTTCATCACCTTCCTTTTCATTGTTTAATTCTTTTTTATTTATTTTAATTATCATACTTAATATTTTATTTTCCTTACCATACATCACTAACAACAACATGTTGGTGACATGTTTCCACCATAGCATGGCCGGCCACTACATATTAGGGAGGGGGAATTTGACATGCAAGTCCTTTTTCTTCCACATTCACTAATAGGTCTCATGCATTGACCTATCACATTTTAAAATTTTCTCATATA
>NC_053436.1:25717606-25754957 GCF_007990345.1 Gossypium hirsutum
TGTTTTGTTCCAAAATATTGTCAATTTCAAATAAGGCAAGTTATGAAAACTTGAGTAGTGCCAAATGTAATTGTAAATGCTTGATATCACAGCTATCAAAATTACCCTAACAATTCTTTCTCTTTGACAATTTTTTAACAAAACAAATATTGGGAAAGAATACAACATATAAATAAATAATAACTCATTCCCCAAAGACATCAAACTTAGCTAATAATATTATCAAGTAATTCAACCATTAATGTTTTAAGGTAATGTCGAAAAAATGGTGGGTTGAGGCATGTTGATGGAGATAGCATGATACATGATTATTGATTGGCTGCTTCTTTTTGGGTTTTTGTATTAGGACAAACGTGTGAAGGATGAAGGTGATAGAAGCAGTGAAGTGGTGAAAAAGGGAAAGGGG
Organism: Gossypium hirsutum; assembly: GCF_007990345.1. Taxonomy (NCBI): domain Eukaryota; kingdom Viridiplantae; phylum Streptophyta; class Magnoliopsida; order Malvales; family Malvaceae; genus Gossypium; species Gossypium hirsutum. The sequence continues at coordinate 25,718,013 of NC_053436.1, forward strand.
AAAAGTTTCGAGCTGATTATAAAGAGATCCCTAAACTTTAGTCAAAAGTCAATAAAAAATGTCACATGTCAATCACTCAATGGGCTAATAGCTCATATCAACAACTTGTTAGAAGGAAACATAAATTTCAACAATATTCACTAATTTGTACAATTATTTTATTTAGAGTGCCTAAACTGAGAAAAATGTTTTTTTAGAGTGACCAAAATAGGACAACCCTATTTTAGAGTGACCATGGGTGTAGTTCACCTTAAAATATATAAATTATTTTGATAATTCAAATATAATGTCACATCTCAAAAATCGGGTTAAAAGAAATTGGGTTAATAAAACCAACAAAGATCATGCCCTGTTTTGAACTAAGGTTGTGAAAATTATGGTAAGTAATTTATTCTGGTTCAGTGGTTAAGAGATATGAGTAGTGTGTGTGAGGTTTTGGGTTCGAATCCTTCCCTTGAATTTTTTCTATTTTTGCTAAATCCTTATATTTGAACATTTGATTTATAAATTTATTTCACTCAACTATTAGTAAGAATGAGCTTGTTGGTTCAGTGGTAAGACTTTAGTTTACTCTTTGGTCTTGTGTTTAAGTCTCAGTGTAGACAAAGTGGAAATATATTTTTTAGGTCCCATGATTTTGTTGTTTTGTGTTAGTAGTTGAGTTTAGTTTGGACTTTGCAAAAAACTGATAGGTTTCTAAAATCAAATTGATTTGTTTGGTATTACCATTTAATAATATTATTTTTTTATTTCTGCAAAACCAACTATTTGTATCATGTTTCCCTCACCTTTCATTCCTTTCTTTCTTTTATTTTTCTTTCCTCACGTCTATTTTTTTTATTTTATTTCATTGTTCTCTTACCAATTAATCTATATTGACTTTGTGTGGTAAGTATTTTGAAATTAGATTCGTAAGTTCATTGTGGGTAAATGCTTCATATGTTTATTTGAGTGTTTTCTATTGTTGATTTATTGAGGTTATATGTATTTTGTAATATTGATTAGGTAAAGATCATGACTCGATGGATCCTTCAGTGAATTTAACTTTTGTCGTTGCTGTTTTCGCAAGGGTAAGTGTATGAATTTTTTATTAAGGGCTGAATTCGTCAGTTTGTGTTAATGGGACATTTGCATTTGATATAATCAACGATTTGTTGAACAAGGTTTACTTATTAGTTCTTTTTGGAATGACGATTTAAGTACTGGAGATTTTATGGTTACGTTAGCATCAAAACTAAATTAGGTGTGTGTTTCTAACTGAAAACCACCACAAAAAACCCAGAAAATCTGAAAAAAACCCAAGGAAAATTTAAAACTGCTCTTCGTCACACAATCGTGTGGTTGGCCATGTGGTAAATCATGTGTGCCACACGGTCGTGTGGCTGGTGGTGTGTTAGGCTGTGTGGAGACACACAAGCGTGTGCGATTACACGGGCAAATCAGGTAGGCCATGTAGGACACACTGGCGTATCAAATCACACAGACATGATAGGTAGCCCGTGTAGGCCACATGGGTTGGTCATCTGGGCTGTGTGAAACCATAAGAGCATGTGAACCATATTCTTCGAATTTTCATTTAGGGCCAATTTAATCTGTAATTCATAATTAAACCCCCGTGGGGTCCATTTTGCTTTAAAAAGCCCCGAAATGAGGTATATGTGTTGATACATTTGATATGTGAGTTACATGTATAATATATGTGTAGATAATTTTTGAAAGCATGACTATTTTTGTAAAGCATGTGTGACATCCGTATTTTTTTATCTATTCTGATATGATATTTGATTCGATTATGTGATATGTACGTATGTTATTATGATTTTGCATGAGCATTGGGGTGGGTTCTAATGATGGAGGAAGTGTTTTTAGGCAGTATTACTGCAATTTTGGCAGTTAAACCACAATATATGTTTCGCAGCTCAGCTACACCATTATGAGTGGTGTAATAGCTCGTTTTTAGTAAAATCAGAACAGTGGTTTTAAGACCACAAATTTGAGTCAGAAAGAAAATTTATTTTAATATTATTGCATGGTCTAATTATATAGGAATGTTATATGAAAATTTTGATAAGAAAACTTTACCGATTACATGTTTAATTATGGAAATGACCAAACTGCATAAAATGCAAAAATTGAGTTCTAGTAGCTATAAGTATCAAATAGCTATGGAATTCAAAATTTGAGGTCATTTTATGGTAATTAGACCATTAAGAGAAGTTAGTAGATATTTATGATGATTCATCCATGGAAAATTAGAAAAAAGAAAAGGACTAAACTGGAATTTGAAATAAATAAGGATGATAATAGCCTAATATCATCTTATTTCATCATCTTTCCCAAATTACTTTTATAGAAACTGTAACAGCCCAAAATTGACCCTAGTCGGGAAGTGGTTTCGGGACCACAAAACCGAGTCATAAAAATAATTAATTTCCATATTCTATGCTTATTATGTGTGTACATGAGTATGTGGAAGTTTCATTCTCCAATTTTGCCAATTGCATGAGAAATTATTAAATAGGGATCGATATGAGACATGGTGAAAATATGATAGGCTAATTTAAAATGGTCTATTAATGCATGTTATGAAAATGATGGGTTTGCATGTCAAATTAACCAAAATTTGAGCTAGTGGTTGGCCATGCTATGGGTGGAAACATGTTGGGAACATGTTGGCTTAGTGAGGTATGTTAGAAAAAAATAAAATAAGGAGTATGGGTAATAAAGAAATGAAAACAAAAAAAATGAGTGGTTGTTTCCCCCCCCATTGCCGTGAGCTAAAGAAAAGAAAAGAAAAATTTTGTTCATCCTTTTTCATCCTCTTTTGACCGAAAATTCTAAGGGAGGAGGAAGGAGTTCTTGCTTCATGTTTGGTTTGGAAGAGAATTAGGAGGAAGTTTGGCCATGCATGTAACTAGATTGAGGTATGTTTGATATTATTCTTTGAGATTCATGTATATTTTAAGTTGTAAGTTTGAAATCTACCTAGCCATGGTTCAAACTTTATTAAATGATGGAGATGATATTCGGCCACGAATGTTACATTCTTGGTTGGTATTTTGATGTCTTTGGTGATGAGGTATGGAGATGGTTGACTTTGAGTGTTTGAACTAACTAAGGATCAAATAGATGCATGGGTACAAAGTAGGAAGAATCGGCTACTATGGTTGATACTAATGCCGAATGTGAAAATGTTATATTAAGTAATGTATGTGAATTGTGTTAATAATATGAAAAAAATATATATTTAGATGTATTATAAGTGATTAAGTATTAAATCAAAAGTTGCTAAAATTGCCATTTCTTTAGCCGAATATGTGTTTGATCAATGAAGAATTTGTTGGAAAATATAGGTGAACTTGGTAAGAGTACTCGGCTTAGTGTATAAATGATATAAAGATTTTAGAAATTATTTTGGTTAGGTGTATGTATGATTAGGTATATTCGGCCATATGAGTAAATATATAGATGATGTTAAATTTGATTATGTATAATGGGCCATATAGGTACACATTGTGATATTAACTTTGATTCTCTATAATTGATCAAGTGGGTGATTAGTAAGGGTGATTGCCGAATATACTAACATACATATGCATGTGTAATTGGATTGTAAATATTTAGCAAGGCGGTTAAACTAGTTGATTTATTGATTAAGCTCAAGGAGTTAAAGGAGGAGAATCGAGCAAAGGCAAAGAAAAGATCATCGAGTAGCCGAGTTGGAACCATCTTACCCAACACAAGTAAGTCATTAAGCATATCTTTGGTATTGATTTAAATGATCGTAATACCTATACCATTGTGTTTAATGAGATGAAATGTATACAAATGTATATGTAAGTAGAGATGAAATTTGTCGAATGTAAAAAGGAAGTGAAGCCTATAGAGTGGCTGGTTTTCGGCACTAAGTGTGTGGGCAATAAGTGTTCACGGTCATGAGATTGGCACTAAGTGTGCGGGTTTAAATTGTACAGCACTAAGTGTGCGAGTTTAAAGTACATGGCACTAAGTGTGCGCGGTTGATTATTAAGCACTATGTGTGCGAACCCAATATATATTTTCTATAAATTATTTACATTAAGGGTGCGACTTTACCGAGTCGATTTTGGACAGCGGAAAAGGTAAGTGTGCGAACTTGAAATGCATGGCACTAAGTGTGTGAGTTTAAAGTGCATGGCACTAAGTGTGCGCGGTTGATTATTAAGCACTATGTGTGCGAACCCAATATATATTTTCTATAAATTATTTACATGAAGGGTGCGACTTTACCGAGTCAATTTTAGACAGCGGAAAAGGTAAGTACCTTGAGTTCATGGCTAATAGGCGCTATGTTTATATTTGGAGTTGAGCTTGGTAAGCTTTGAACCTATGTGACGATTATAGTTGAAGTCACGTACATAAGGTTCATTGTGGAATAGGTGAAAGTTCGTTTAATTGTATGATTATAACGAAAATAAAATGATGTATGAAAGGTCAATGTAGGACTTGGTATGAGATTGAACCATAGGGTTTAAGGAACTATGGTATAGTTTGGTATGGATGGAGTACTTAACCTCATTTCATTGTTTCCTGTTGTGATAATTTTATTAATGGATGGTTGTGGAATGCTTATGGCTTACTGAGTTTTATACTTATTCGGTGTTTGCTTGTCACCTATTCTAGGTTTCTTGGACTCGTCTCTTTTTGCGTGATCGTGCCGTCGTTGAAGTCATCACACCGGCTAGCAACCTTTGGTATTTTCTTCTTAGTTGGTCTAAGAGAACATTTCGGCATGTATAGGCTAATATGTTTTGTTGAAATTTGGTATGTAAACTTTTAGCCATGCGAAAATGCATAATGTTCGGTTGAATTTGGTTCTAATGTTGGGACGTAAGTCTCGGTAATACGATTTTTATGCCATATGTCATGGCTGATTAATTTTGGTGTTAAGACTCATGATATGGCAATAGCGTAGTAGGGAGATGTTTGACAATGATTAGCCTTTGGTATGGCTAGTCATGATTATAATTTTGTGATATGTATGATGAATTACTAGTTAGATCAATGAGAAATCACGAAATGGACATAGTTGCTTCAGTAACAGATGCTGGCAGCAGCAGTGACGTGGGATTGAAAAATTACAAAAATTAGTAGGAATGGAATTAAATAGTAATAAATTATGTAATCGAATCTCGATGAGTCTATTTTCATATAGAAGTAACAAAACAATCATACGGACAGTATGTTAAGAGATATTCAGGTTCTCGTGAGACAGGGCCAGAACGGTTTCTGGGTTCCCTGTTCCGACTTTGGAAATTCATTATAAATTAACCAGAGATAATTCGGAGCCATGCCATATATGTATAGATTCCTATCTGAGTCTAGTTTCTATAGAAACAAACGACATCAGTATTGAAGCTCTGTACAGGGAGATATCCAGGTCGTAATGCACAAAGGTCAGTGTAGTCGACCCCAGTAACATGGGAGAATTTGACTAATAAACTGTACTAATTGGCCCAACCAAAAATTCTAGAAAAAAATATGTAGATGGGCATATGAGTCTAGTTTCAGGTAAAACTCACGGAACTGGATTTCGAGTTCCGGAGCTCAAGATATGATTTTTAAAGCGACTAGTACGCAGATTGGCAGCTTGTCTGGAAAAATTTTAATAAGTGGTTTGAAGTCTGTTAACACCTCGTGTTCGACTCCGGCGACGGTCTCGGGTTCGGGGTGTTATAGAAACCCTAGCTAAGAGAAAGAACTTCAAGCAAGCTTAATTGTGTAAGTAATCATGTCCTGTTTTTAGTAATTTTTACATTTCCAAGATTGTAACAACCTAATCTATCTATTTTTGGGGATCAATTTGCAAATTTATCAAGGTATTAAAATTTTCCATGGATGTACATGCTGAAATTTTGAAATTTATGGTAGAAATTGAAAGGTTGTTGATAGATAAACAACTTTTGTAAAGTGAATTGGACTAAATTGAAAGGATGTAAAATTCATGGAAAATTTCTAACTTTTATGAAATATATGGACTGTAAATGTTATATGTAAAAATTAGTTAGGCTTGGAATAAGGATTAAATTGTATGAATTTCATTTTCCGAGCCTAGGGACAAAATTGTCATTTATTGAAAGTATAGGGGCAAAAGGGTAATTTTTCCTAGGATGTGAATTGAATTAAATTAAGTATGAAATGGATTAAATTTATATTAAGTTCATTTATATAGATCCGGAAAGATAATAAGAAGTCAGATCGAGGAAAAGAAAAGGTATCAGATTAGTAGATTCTCGAATACGAACAAGTATCGAGGTAAGTTCATATAACTAAAATGTATGTTTATAAGTTTAAATTGAATGTTATGATTGTGAAATGTATGATTGCCATGTATAAACATAAATCACATATCTGATAATGTCTGACAAGTGTTAATTTTCGTTTGAATAAAGGAAATTCGATGGATACAAGATTTTCCTGTATTGGTTGTGGTTCTGCATATGTTGCGGACACACTATAGCTCTTACTAGCATCATGTTATAAGCCCTCTCGAGCTTCCTGTTACAAGGTTCCTGCGAGCATACTAATTGGTAGTGATCCTACATGTGTTGCGGACTACCACAGCTCTTTGTGAGCATCCTATTATATGATCGGTTGTGATCTTGCATATATTGCGAAAAAACGCAGCTTTTTATGAGCATCCTAATATGGCTCACTTAAACTTCCAGTTATATGGCTATCCGAAGCTTCTTGATAATAACTCTTTAGAGTTACATGTTAAGCTCAATGAGCTTCCTATTTTAAATTCTTATGAGTTTCCTGTTATAGCCCGGATAAGCTTCCTATTACATGGCTCACGTAAGCATCCTGTTATATGACTCGAGAGAGTGCTTTCTGATTATGTGCCCTAATGGCTACCCCTGGATATGAATTGACGGAATTTTAGTTTTGTACACTTTAAGTGTACTACATGAGCGTATCCATCTATATTTCAAATAAATTCAACGAATAAAGTTCTGACATAGTTAAACTGAACTTGAAATGATTTTTCATGGAAATGTACATGTAATATGGAAGTACGATATGAAAAGCATATGTATATGTAAGTTATTATATGATGAGCTCATCCATGTTCTTGGTATTTATGTGAATTACTTGTGTAACACCCCAAACCCGGCCCAGACGTTATGGCCGGATCCGACATGCCACATCGAAGCGTTAAAAACATTTTATATTGTTAATCTAGAAAAACTTACTAAGTGTTTTAAAAGATAATTTCAGTATAGGTTAAAGTTAATGGAAGCTGTGCACCAGGTAGGAAATCGAAAAAGAGAAGGTGAGTCCATCGGACTGCTTAAGTACCAAGCTCCCTTCGGATCCAATCCTAGACATGCACACCGCCATTGCCACACCTTAACGTCATGTATATTTCTAGGAAACCGATTTGATTAAGTCCTTTTTAGGAAAAGTGATTAATTTTGGAAAATATCTTCATTGCGGAAGCTTTGCTTGTTGTTGTGTTATTTTGAAATCAATTACTGTTTTTTTTTAAACGCGCCCTAAAGCTATCCAGTTCCAACAGTTAATATAAGTAATACCTATCTTAATAAAACATATCAAAACCATCAAAAATAATTAAGCGGCCTTATTACAACTTAAAACCCAAATCATAAAAATAAAAGAAAAGATGTCCAATTAACCGGAAGAAAACAAGAATTTGCAGAACGTGTGGCCACTCCGAATTCCCTCACAGCTCCAAGCCCACTATGGTTGGGGTTTGCCTACGTGGATGAAAAATAAGGGGTGAGTTTGGGAAAACTCAGTGTGTAAAATAACCCAACCATAGTCTAAATCAGCTCAAACCACAGAAACAGAATAAGTTTGCCTTAGCCTAGAACAGAAATTCAGAATAAAGCCCATAGGCCCATAACAGAACAGAACAGATATTACATGCTTATGCAGAAACCCAACCATATCCAACTGTATACACCCCCATACCAACCTTACACCATGTGGGGAGACAACTCGACCCACCCAACCGCTACACACCACAGAATTTGCAGCATGGCTGTTAGAACAGATAATGTGACAGAGTCACCAGATATAGATAATCGTGGCAGAGCCACCAGAACAGATATATGTGGTAGAGCCACCAGATCAGATATTTCTGGCATAGCCACCAGGACGCTTCCTCCATAATATAACCCATGTCCCCATGTAACAGAAATAATATGTCATGGCATACGTATACAGAAACAGAACATCATGCTTTTCAGAAAAAAATAACCCTAGGGGTATAACGGTAATTTTGCATACATAGGGGTGTTCAAGTAATTTCACTACTCTTAAGGTTTTCATACATAACATAGCCATTTACGTACGATCAGAAACACTTACCGCGTTTTCTTACCAACTTGGGCCCGTTGGCCCAGTATCCCGTTTTTGGCCCATTAAGCCCAAAAACATTGAAATGCACGGAATCGCGCACTCTACAGTCTTATCACTTTAATTTACCATATACATCAGACTATTAATCTCATGAGCATTAGCACACTCGCAAGATCTCAAAATATCGACTTTTCGGCTTTTGCCGATCTAGTCTATAAGAGGGTGTTAGTTACACACCTGTTTGCGACGATATGCTGACAAGATCCACACACGAACTGCCTACAATTGGATTACTAACACGTTAATCTAACTATTCAAACACGAACTACATATTAACCCCTTACAATATTCGGCCAACCACACCTACAGATCATAGTAAGCTTATAAGAAATCAATAAGCAACTCATTAACAAATTTTTTGTCAATGTTTACCACATAATCAAAATTTCACTGCAAGCTGTCTTCCTGAGCAATAGTCACTAAATCATTTATAAATGGAGCTACGAAACTCCAAATCAAGTTCTGTTAATTTTCCCTGAAAATAAACTCATATATCTTCTATCCATAAAATTTTCATAATTTTTGGTTTAACCAATCAATACCAGATTTTTCTCAAAGTTTCCCATGTTTCACTGTTTGACTAATCTGACCACTCTTCTTTACGAATCAAATTTCTCATTGTACAGAATTCAAAATATGTTATCGTTTATTTAATTTGAAACTAGACTCATTAAGCTTTAATTAAATAATTTACTTAGCTTCTAACTCATCTCCCACAATTTATGGTGATTTTCTAAAGTCACGTTACTGCTGCTGTCCCAAGCAGATTTATTACCAAATCACTCTTTCACACATACCTTGCATGCATGTAATTTAAACATGTATATCACCAATCAATCATCACATATCTATGATTTTACTTAAGTATAATCTCCATTTCATCATTTTAAAGCACAACATGTTAGCCGATTTTTCCCTTTAGCATCTAAGGTACATGCATGCTCATTTGTTTGGCTCAACTTCACCTATCTTCCATTTTTCATCAAAAGAACATGAAACAACAATCATTTCCTTCATTTTAATTCATGACTAAATGCTCACAACACAACTAAAAACCAAAATATGCTTCAAGAGTTAAGGTAGAATCAAGAAGAACTCATGAACCTCAAAATAGAAGCAATGTACCAAGAACTTACCTTCAATTTTCCTCCTCCTAGTGACCGAATACTCAAGAGCTTTTTCCTCTCCTTTCTCTTCTCTAACTTTCGGCTATGATGAACAAAGATGGACAAAACTTTGTTCTTTTCATCCTTTTTTTATTTTATTACCCAACATTTTATGACACAAAAAACCTATATTATTTGTGCCATACCTATGCCATAATGTCAATAAAAAAAATGCTCATAATGCTTATTATGCCCATCATGGAACATTTACCTAACCCATTATCAATTTTTTATCAATTTGTACCATAAATTATGGATATCAAGTGCACATATTGTCTTCAACAACATGATGGCCGGCCACTTCTTGTAAAATAGGAGGTTTGACATGCAAATCCTCCTATTTTGCACTACTATTTATTTGGCCACTACATATTAACCTATAGCATTTTCAAACATTTTCACATAGGTCCTATTTCATAATTTCACTCACAAATGAAAAAATCAAAGCATGAAATTTTGCCAACATTCACAGAATTCCCGAAAATTGGGGCGTTACAACTTGACTTACATGATTGGTGAAGTTGTTTGTTTTAGGCTTTAAGCCAAAATTGCTTGGATGTTATTATATGTTTATTTAATAAAAATGAATGGTAAGTTAAATTTCCAGTTATGCGAACTTACTAAGCATTATATGCTTACTCTATTTATTTTCCTCTGTTTTTTAGTGTTTGGAAGCTCGTAAAGGTTGGAAATCGGTTGGAGCATCAACACAATATCCTTGTAAAACCCCGTTTTTAGGTCAAATTGGAAAAATGGTTTAGGGACCACAAATCCAAAGCCAAAATATTTATTTTATCATTTTAATAAGGTTTACAGCATGATAGAATTATTATGTGAAAGTTTCGTAAAGAAATTTTACCATTTAAATGCTTAATTTGGTAAAAAGGACTAAATTACGCAAAGTGTAAAACTTGTGTTCTATTAGCTAAAAGTGTCAAATCGCTATAGATATTTAAAGTAAAGGTCCTTAAGTGATAAATAGCCCAATTGTGGTTAGTGGATGATGATAGCATGGCAAATGGTGCAATTTTGAATTATTTTTAAGGTTAAAATGGTAAATGGTTAATTAAGGTTTATTATAATAAAAGAAAACAAAATTTCCTTCTGCGTTCATCATCATCAACGGAAAATCAGGGTGAATAAACACCAATTTTGCTTCCTTCTTTTGACCAAGCTTTAGTGAGCAATTAAGGTACAATTTTTGATCCATTTTTAATGATTTTTACGTTTTTGATCTCGTTGCAGCTTAATCTAGCTAGCCCGTACCTTTGTTTTTGAAACTGTTATAGATTTTGAATGATGCCATTGTTGAATGCTTGAGTTTTTAAATGTTTAATGGCAGATTATGTGGGTTTAATGATAGATATACAAGTTTTACAAAGTGATTTTTGACAAAAATGTCAAATAGGGATTAAATTGTGAAATTGAAAAATGTGGTAGTTAAAAGTGTGAAATAATGAAATAAATGGGCTGCTAGAAGTCCTATGAAATTTGGCTACCATGGGATTATGGTTTAATTGTGTAATTTTTCATTTTTATGTATTAAAGACTAAATTGCAAAGTAGTCAAAAGTCTAGGGGCAAAATTATAAATTAGCCAAAATGAATGTTTTAGGCTAAATTGAATTGAATAAAAATTTGAATGAGTTAATTTGATATTATATAGATCAAGATAAGAAATATATCGAAACTAGATCGGGGAAAACAAAAAGTAGACGAATAGCCGATAGCTTTATTCGAGGATACCAGGTAAGTTCATATAATTAGAATCAAACTTTTCTTACTTATAATTATTGAAAAGAATATGTATAATTGAAATACTTAAAGTATGAATGCTTTATTGATATAAGGTATATGTTACCAAGCCCTGTTTGAACCGTATGAATTCATTGGATATGAGTGACATGATACTAAGATTACTATTTTGGTTGAGCTCCTGCATTTGTTGCGAACTCACCACAGTTCGTATGAGCTTATCGATATATCAGCTCATAAGAGCTTACTGTTTTTAGCTCATTGGATCTTAACGTTTCAGCTCGTATGAGCTTACTGTTCAGCTCAATAGAGCTTACTGTCCATCAGCTCAATAGAGCTTACTATCCATCAGCTCAAGAGAAGCTTACTGATCATGGCTCGAAAGAGCATATATGATAATGAATTGACAGATTAATAACGTTGTTCACTCAAGTATCCTTTGAAGTTCTAATAGGTTCAATGGGCATAAATATTGTTTATATGGATAAGTTACAGATTATAAATGTTATATATGATATGTGAATTTGGAGTAATGCAAAGTTTGTATTAATGGATAGTTTTATGTATTTGTCAAATGACTAACATGTGATGTATACTTGTGTTTAGGTGTTATTTAATTGAATTGTTGGCATTTTTAATGTTGCTTTGATTATGTATAAATGGTAAGTTTAATTCTGAATTATACGGGCTTATTAAGCTATAAAACTTACTCTGTTTCTTTTTCTATGTTTTATAGAGGCTCGTTATGTAATGCCCTATACCCGAGACCGTTGCCAGAGTCGAATACGAGGTGTTAACGGACTTAATTCATTACTTATACAGCTCAAATAATTTATTTTTAAAACTTCTAGACAAGCTGGCAATCTGCATTATAGTCTCTTAAAATTTCATATCTCAAGTTATGAAACTCGAAATTAAGATCCGTAAATTTTTCCTGAAACTAGACTCATATATATATTTACTAATTTTTTTTCTAGAATTTTTGGTTAAGCCAATTAGTACAGTTTATTAGTTAAAGTCTCCCCTATTTTAGGGTTTGACTTCTCTGATGTCTTTGTATTTCGAATAAGATTTCTCTCCATACAGAATTTCAAAAACTATGCCATTTGTTTCTATTAAAACTAGACTAAATAAGGAATCTGTACATATAAAGAATGACTTCTAATTATTTTTGTACAATTTATGGTGAATTCTTAAAGTCATAATAGGGGATCCAGAAATCACTCTAGCCCTGTTTCAAAAAAATTCAAATATCTCATAAAATATAATTCACATACCTGTTTTGTTCAATCCATATGAAAATAGACTCATTAAGCTTCGATTCCTTAACTTATTTGTCATTTAAATGAATTTCTACTATTTTTAGTGAATTTTCAAATTCACATCATTGCTACAGCAATATTCTGTTTTATAACAAATTTCACTTTACTATAGATTTCTATGGACTAAATAGCATTTTAAACATACATGGCATCAAATATGATTTAGATTGGCCATTCCAATGGCTAATCATCCACAAACCCTTTTCTTACCAAACCATAACCATGTCATAAAATCATTTACACAAAGTGAGTATTTTGCCATACATGCCACATTCAAAATACACAAGCCATTTTACCAATTTAGGCCTTCGGATAGTGTGGACGAATCTTCGACCTATCCCGATTCTCAAGTCGACTTGTCAACAACTACAATGAATGAAAAGAAGGGGGTAAGCATAGATGCTTAGTAAGTTCACATGCAAATAGTAAGTAACATAATCATACAATCCCACATAAAACATCATTTGCATAAACAACACCATGACATTCATATTACATTTGCATTTAATATCTTACTACGATTTCATCATACCAAGTTCTCAATCCGAGAATTTAAACACATACCTGTCAAATTTCTCATTTACCACACTTACCAACATGTCACCTTCGTTTTAGGCATTCTCCTTATTCCATTAGAGTTCTCCCATTGAACACATCGGAATATGATTTCGGATACGCAGATAATGTGCACATAAGTGCTATACTCATATCTAACAAGCTCAATAGCTTTTGAAATCCATGTAGCCAAGCTACTATGTAACCCACCCATAAATGAACTCGAACTCAACTCAACGAGCTCGGGCGTTTGCATCCATCAATGAACTCGGACTCAACTCAACGAGCTCGGATGCCTAGTTACATCTCACGAACTTGGACTCAACTCAACGAGTTCAGACATTCGCATCCATAAGTGAACTCGGACTCAACTCAACGAGTTCAGATGCCCAAATATCCTAGTGACATGTCACTTGTACCCTAGTCTATTCCTAAGGTTCAAACGGGACTCTTCTCAAATTCCACATTTTGATCGCCTTTATCGGAATGTAAAAATTGATACTTGTTCACATCTCATACTTATCAAGTTGTTCACACAATTGCATATCATCAAATAATAATTCACAAAACATAATATTTCATGACAATAAATATCATATCATATAAATATCATTAAATCACTTAAAATAAAAATTATGTTACCTTATTTACACATGAACTTACCTCGATACAAAATTATTAGCAATCGAACCTATTCTTCGTAAACTTTGTTTTTCCCTTGATCGCGGCTTGAATCTCGTTTCTCTTGATCTATAATGCCAAATTAATCTTATTTAATACATACATTCATCAAAACAACATTTAATAAGAACTTTGGCAAAGTTACATTTTTGCCCCTAAACTTTTGCATAATTACACTTTTGCCCCTAGGCTCGGGAATTAAACTTCATCCATTATTCTTATGTTTTATGACATGCTGATCATTTTTCCCTTCTATGGCAACATCAAATTCACACTCTAACATGTACTTATGACTATTAGGTATTTTTACCGATTAAGCCCTTTTACTCGTTTTCACTTAAAACTGAGTAGCACAAGTTGTCTAGCATAATTTAAAACCTCATATTCTATCATAAAACACCAAAATACACAAATTTCACCTATGGGTATTTTTCCAAATATGAACCCTAGGTCGAATTATTGCTAGCATAAGCTTAATCGAGCTACCGGGATTCCAAAAACGTAAAGAACATTAAAAACAGGGCTTGGAATCACTTACTATGGAGCTTGGAAGCTTGAAACAAACCATAGCTATGGATAACCCTTGAAATTTTGGCCTAATGAAGAAGATGGACAAAAATTGGCTTTTAATTTTGTTTTTAATTCATTTTAATAACTAAATGGCCAAAATGCCCTTACTACTAAACTTTCAAAAAAATCCCATCCATGTCCAATTTTTGCCCATAGACTTAGAAATTGGTCAAATTTCTATTTAAGACCTCCTCATTAATATTCCAAAGTAATTTCATACTAAACTCCTAGAATGCAAGTTTTGCAAATTATTTGATTTAGTCCCTAATTTCAATTTAAACACTTTAGGCATAGGATTTCATCATGATATTTTCACACAATCATGCAATCATATCATAAACATCAAAATAATTATAAAATAGTTATTTATATCTCGGATTTGTGGTCACAAAACCACTATTCCCTTTAGGCCCTAATTCAAGATATTACACGTTAGCTCGCTTGTTTTGGACAAGTCGAAGTTGCACATCACACTATCCAATTTCTGATTGATACTTTTAAACTTGTGAATTTGTAAATATGACATGTATAGGCTAGTTTTAAGAATGATAGTTATGTTACTTGATATCATGACTTTGGTATATTTTGTATACAAGTAAGCCATGTGATTTGGCTTATTTTGATGTTATGTTTTGGTTGAATTGAACTGCTCAATTATGGTGTGTTTTGGGCAAGGAATAATTGAATGAAATTATGTAAGTAAAATCTTGATATGTGTTTGTTAAATGAATGGATTATGCATGTTGTTAAATAGGTATTTGGATATGTAATTGGTAGGTTTGATATGGCTTATAATGTGTATTGAAATGAATATTTTGGCTGCCTATTGAGCTGAGAAAATGTGGTCATTATGCTTGTAAATGCTTGTGTTTTTAAGGTGGAAAAATGGCTTTGCAAATAGCCTATTTTTGTCCACACGGGCAGGGACATGGGCGTGTGTCTCATCCGAGTGCAACACACGATCACGCTGTACGGCTGTGTGTCCCCTGGGGTACCCTTTTGAATTAAAGTTAGTATACCCTACAGGTTTGACACGGCCTAGACACATGGGCATGTCTACTGGCCGTGTATGGTACACAGGCTGGCACATGGGCGTGTGGTCGGCCGTGTGACCCAGACCCAAGTCAATAACCTCCCTAATTTTCCCATGGCCTGGCACACGAGCATGTCCTCGGCCGTGTGACACAAGTCATATGACACCCCTAAAGTGACCCTAGTCGGAAAGCGGTCTCGGGACCGCTAGACCGAGTCACCAAATTATTTGAATGTGATAATTATTGCCTAAAATATGTGAATATAAATGTGTGAAAGTTTTAAGCTTTGATTTAGTTAATTGTATGTGAATTTAGTTGATAGGACTTATGTGAGAAAATTTAGAAATGTGCTAGGCAAATGCAAGTGGCCTAATAGTGCATGTAATCAAAGGGGTGGACTTGCATGTCAATTTCCCCCCATTTAAGTACTAGTGGCCGGCCATGACAAGGGATGATGGGCAAAACATGTTGTGTTAATGGAAAAATAAAATAAGAAGCATGGGCAAAACATGTCATGAAACATGTTGTGTTAATGGAAGAATAAAATAAGAAGCATGGGCAATAAACTAATAAGAAATTGAAGGAAGAAAACAAAGAGAAAAAAATGTGTTCATCATTCTCATGCATGACAAAAAAAAAAGAAGAGAAAGGCTCTCATGTTGTTCTTGGCCGAATAGGAGAAAGAAAAAGAAGGAAAAAGAGCTTTGAGGAAATCGGCTATGGTGGTTTGATAGACTAAGGTATGTTTGATGATGTTCCATGAGATGCATGCATGTTTTAGTAGTTAGCTTGAGTTCTAAATAGCCCATGGTTCAAATCTTTACTATGTCATGGAGATGATATTCGGCCAAGGTGGATTGGTGTTGATATCATTTGCATGCTAAAAGTGAAGCTTTGTAATGGTGCATGTGATGGTGGATTGATGATTCTTGAATCTTCTTTTTAGCATTTTTGAGTGAGACATTAAGTTCTTTGTTTAACCATGACCAAAAATTGAAATGGTATGGTGTTGTGATGCAATCGGCCCCAACATAGACATGTATGTTCGGCCACATGAATAAGTACATAAGTTATGTGTATATTCGGCCATAAGCTAGCAAAATGAGACTTTAATGAGTTAAATTTGTTTGAATTAAGCTCAAGAGCAAAGGGGAACTAAATCCGATAAAGGGAAGGAAAAAGTGGTTGAATAGCCGCCGAAATCGTTCGACAACATCCGAGGTAAGTTTTAAGTGTTTAAACGTTGAGTAAATTCAATTATAATAGGGCATGATGAGTTGATTTAATAAGATATGATGTGGCCATGATATGTTCTAAGCTCAAATGGTAAGTTCTTAAGTGTTTGAGCTTGGGAATTTAAGGGAAATTTGAAATAGTCTGCTTAGGACAGCAGCAGTAACGTGACTTTAGAAAATCACCATAAATTTATGGATTTGAATTAGAGGCTGAATGAGACATGAAATTAAAGCTTAATGAGTCTAGTTTCTTATAAAAGAAACCGTGTAAGCAAAGGAATTTCCGATAATGAGATACTTAAAGTTGTGTGAGACAGCGCAGAATGACACTGTAATCCTCTGTTCTGTTTTTAGAAAATCATTATAAATTGTACAAAAATGGTTATAAGATAAAATTTATATGCTTAGACTCCTTAATGAGTCTAGTTCCAAATTAAATAAAATACAACACATTTTGAATTCTGTAAAATGAGAAATTTGATTCGTAGTGAAGAGTGGTCAGATTAGTCAAACAGTGAAACAGAGGAAACTTTAAGAAAAATCGGGTATTGATTGGCCAAACCTAAAATTCTGGAAATTTTATGGATGGAAGATATACGAGTCTATATTCAGGAAAAATTAACGGAAAGTGATTTGGAGTTTTGTAGCTCCAGTTATAAATAATTTAGTGACTATTGCTCAGGAAAAACAGCTTGTGCTGAATTTGAGATTGTGTTGTAAACCTTGATAAACTTGTTTTAGTTGCTCATAAGCTATTGATTAGACCCATACGTGAATTCTAAATTGTGATATTGGAAAATGATAGATGTAGATTCAGCCAAGACAGTGTGTATACATGAAAGTATATGTGGTATGTGAAGTATATTTGGATAATTGTGATGTGAATACATGAAAATCTATATTTTGATTTAGGATTCTATGTGATGGATGTGAACATGCATATATGAGATAAGGCCTAATGGCCGATGTGATGAAAGTGTATATATATGTGATAAGGCCTAATGGCCGATGTGATGAATGTGAAAGTGTATATATATGTGATAAGGCCTAATGGCCGATGTGATGAATGCGAAAGTGTATATATGTGATAAGGCCTAATGGCCGATGTGATAAATGTGAAAGTGTATATATGTGATAAGGCCTAATAGCCGATGTGATGAATGTGAAAGTGTATATATATGTGATAAGGCCTAATGGCCGATGTGATGAATGTGAAAGTGTATATATGTGATAAGGCCTAATGGCCGATGTGATAAATGTGAAAGTGTATATATGTGATAAGGCCTAATAGCTGATGTGATGAATGTGAAAGTGTATATATGTGATAAGGCCTAATGGCCGATGTGATGAATGTGAAAGTGTATATATGTGATAAGGCCTAATGGCCGATGTGATGAATGTGAAAGTGTATATATGTGACAGGGCCGAGTGGCCAACGTGATGTATGTGAAAGTGTATAAATGTGATAAGTCCCGAAGGGCATTTGTGTCAGTACTATATCCGGGTTAAAACCCCGCAGGCTTTATGCGAGAATATTATCACTGATTAATGTCCGTAAGCTTCGTGCTCGTACTATATCCGAGCTCTAAAAACCCGATGACTACGTGTGGGGATTTTGTCCGGGTAAGACCCGATAACTTCGTGTGGAGATTATGTCCGGGTAAGACTTCGTAATAAGAATTGCTTATAAATATATTCAATGCGAAAGGTTAAACAGGTATGTACTCCAAGTTTATATGTGAGCTTGATTTGCACTAAATCATAAGGTAGTTATGTGATGCATACGAGAGCAATCTATGAGACTATTCCTATGATTATGTGACATCGGATCAGTGTGAGAGGTTATGTAAAATCATACGATATATCTATGTCACATGAGCTCACTTTTATGTGAAAGTTTATCTGTCTATTGTATATGATGAGATGTGCATATTCGGTAAAGGGATGGTATGCCCGAAGGAAGAGTGAAATAAAAAATACGAACAACTATGTTATAATTTGATTGTTATCTGTTGACACTGCTTAAAACTTACTAAGCATTAAATGCTTACTCCGTTCTTTGAATCTCTGTTTTATAGATTTTGGTTCGTTAGCTATCGGACTCGGGATTTTTGGAAGTCGAAGTCTCCCACACTATCAAAGCCCCCTTTTGGTACAATTTTGGTTGAACTTTGAAATGGCATGTATAGGACTACCCTTTTGTTGTTGGTCATGTACCCTTCGGTTTTGTGTAAATTTGGATAGCCATGCGAAAATGGCTTAAATATACTTTGATCATAGCATTATAATCGTTTTGTATGTTGTCCGTCAAGAGGTATGGAAATGTTGGTAACGGTTAGCCATGGGAAGGGTTATTCTTGATCACTTTTGGAATATGTATGACAAACTCTAGTTGATCCATGGAGGATCATGAAATAGGTAAAGTTTACCTTAAAAAAAAACAGATGCTGGTAGCAGCAGTGATGTGGATGTGAAAAATCACTAAAATAGTAGGAATGGAATTAAATAGTGAATAAATTATGTAAGCGAACCTTGATGAATCTATTTTCATAGGAAAGTAACGAAACGATCATATGGACAGTATGTTAAGAGATATTCAGGCTCTCGTGAGACAGGGCCAGAACGGTTTCTGGATTCCCTGTTCCGAATTTGGAAATTCATTATAAATTAACCAGAGATAATTAGGAGTCATGCCATATATGTATAGATTCCTCTCTGAGTCTAGTTTCTATAGAAACAAACGACATCAGTATTGAAACTCTGTGCAGGGAGATATCCAAATTGTAATGCATGAAGGTCAGTGTAGTCGTACCCTGTAACAGGGGAGAATTTAACGAATAAACTGTACTAATTGGCCTGACCAAAAATTCTATAAAAAAATATGTAGATGGGCATATGAGTTTAGTTTCAGGTAAAAATTACGAAACTGATTTTCGAGTTGTGAAACTCAAGATATGATTTTTAAGGTGACAGTGACGCAGTTAGCCAACTGCCTGGAAATTTTTAAAATGGACTGCGATAGTAAGCGAATTTAGTCTGTAAACCCCTCGTGTCCGACTCCGGTAACGGTCTCGGGTACGGGGTGTTACAATTTTATTGGTATCAGAGCTACGGTTTAGTCGATTCTAGGACTACCGTAATACGTTTGGGTCTAGCTATACATGCCATTATGTGAATATTTGATAGTGTGGTGATTTCTGACAATTGAAAATGTGTTTATTTATTGTAATGAATTCCGATCCCGATCGAGCTGTAGCAGATGGTATTGATAGGACTGAGACATGTTTATGATGTGTCAATATTGAGAAGGGTATAACATAAGTAAGTTCTTGAGTAATAGAGCTTAAATTATGATTTTATTAGATCATGTTTTAAGCAAATCAAAATCATGCTCTTTGTGTGTGGCTATTGAGCCGAAATTGCAAGAGTGATAAGTGTCTTGTGTTTGAGTTTTGCTAATGAAAATGAAATACGAATGTGTCATGATTTATTGTTAAATGTGCATGGTTATTCGAATGATGCCCTGGCTAAGTCCCGAAGGCTTTGTGCTAAGTGACCATATCCGGACTAAGATCCGAAGGCATTTGTGCGAGTTACTAATTCCGGGCTAAGCCCGAAGGGATTGGTGCGAGTTACTAAATCCGGGTTAAGTCCCGAAGGCATTTGTGCGAGTTACTATAACCGGGCTAAGTTCCGAAGAGCATTCGTGCTAGTGATGTATCCGGGCTAAGTCCCGAAGAGCATTCATGCTAGTGATGTATCCGGGCTAAGTTCCGAAGAGCATTCGTGCTAGTGATGTATCCGGGCTAAGTCCCGAAGAGCATTCATGCTAGTGATGTATCCGGGCTAAGTTCCGAAGAGCATTCGTGCTAGTGATGTATCCGGGCTAAGTCCCGAAGAGCATTCATGCTAGTGATGTATCCGGGCTAAGTTCCGAAGAGCATTCGTGCTAGTGATCGCATATAGAGGCCCAGAACAGCCCAAGTGCAGGAGAACACTCGTGCTGGCCTCTACAGTCTATCGCCCTTGATTTGTGGGAACGGTTTACCACACGAGCGATCGCATGCTCGTGACACCTCAAATGCCGAAGCTTCAGCTTTTCGATTTTTTTCAGTTTCTAATGAAGAAGGGCGTGAATACGCACATTGTCCGGCTTTCGATAGTAATGGTTTACGGTGGACAGTTACACACCTTTTTTGGAATAGCGTAAAAATCTCCCAGTACCAACCCTACATAAATCAATGTTTTCGGTTAATGTCAATACCTTAATCCCTAGGGGTAACCACCCTCTTATGAACACTAAATCCCCAATAGGACATAGCACTTACCTAGATTAAACAAGTAGGGTTTAATCCTCCCTTAACCAATGATCACCCATGTCTTGGCAAAGATCTGCATTAACAACTAACTATGTTAAATAAAACCTTAAATGTAAACCACTTGAACAAAAGTGAACCACTTACCGAAATGAAGAACTACGAGTGGACAGTAGTAGCAATTGGCCCACAAACAGTACACCCTAACTCTAGGCACAAGGTCGTTCAGTCACCCCTGACGGTACCTAATAGCGAAAAGCCAATGTTAGAGGGGAAAAGAAGAACTATTAACAAGGAAAAAAGAGAACAATCCTTGCACTTACACCTGAAATAGGGTATACGCCTAACCCCCAACAATCAATAGAGAAGAAAGCTGAAGAAAAATGAAATGAGAGGAAAGGAGAAGTTTCGAGTACTTACCCCAACACCTAGAAACAAGAAATGGAGAGATGGACAGAGTGGTGAGATGTTCGGCAACCAGAGAAAAGAAAGGTTATTCGGCACAAACAATGTCAGAGACAAGCCAGAAGAAAAATCGAAAGGGTAGAGGAACAGGAAGGGAGGGAACCAATTTGGTCAAAGGAAAACAAGGGAAAAAATATTACCAAGTTACAAAGAGCGCAGAAGAAGTCGACTACCAAAAAAACCCCAAAATAGAAAGAGAAAATTATTAAAAGAAACAACAGTTTTCAAGAATGGGAACAAAAACCTCACAAATTCGGCACCTCAAAAGCCTATAGCCAAATTTTCATGACTAAAACACTTCCTAAATTCGGCCAACTCCTCCCCCAATCAAACTCCACAATTTTCTCTACATAATCCTCCCCTTATCTCTCCATGATCCACTCCCAAGATCACTCCCCAATTCTCTCCTCAACAAGCTCCTCCATTAGAATTCCACTACAACTCAACCACTGGTCGAACCCAATTACAAAATAAATACCTCATTTGTGTTGTGCCACACTCAAACCTCAAACCTTAAGGTTCCCTTACATGCCACCTTGCAACCACACCACAAGCTCCTCTTGTATCACATTTTATCCTCAATTAACTATAAGACATATGTGCTAGCTGTAACACCCTTAACCCGTATCCGTCCCCGAAATGGGTTGTAGAGCATTACTAAACTAAAGTACAATTCTGAATATATTTATAATAGCTCAAATATTAACCATATAAATATAAATAAAACATATAAATAATAAAGTATTAGACACATACAACTTCAACTAATTAAAAATAATTTACATCGTAATTCGATCTTTAACATAAATGTCATAAGCAAACTTACCGAATGATTATATATGAATGTATATGCATTTCATGAATCATAATCACAATAAGCATAAAGAGTTATATCATATTTGGTTTACTACTAAATCCTTATTGCTTAAACATATCATGTTAAGCTCACATATCTAAATAAATACATCCAAGTTATTTACAAGCAAATATTTGTCATTCAAGACATAAATAACGATTTTATATACTCTAAATTCTCATGATAATTATCATGTCTCAAATTGCATAAAAGCAACCAAATTAATTTGATGTGGTTTCGGCTATCAACTTAATTTATCAAATGGTTTCTTTTAAAAATTTAATTACACGTTTAAATTAAAGGAGGTACACCTTATACATGGTCACATAAATGTAAGGGCTAAAATCATAAATCAACATATACATTAACTAAGTTCCACATCTCATTAGACCTACTTATCAACCGAATAAACTACTATCACTTTTTCATATTATAGCTGAAATATAGTAATATGCATCATTCGAATATTCACATGTTAAAACAACAAGTTCATGCACACCAACTAAAGAAATGTACACACCACACGCATACACAGCTAGAGAACATAATCTCCAAGTAGTGCTTGTTACAAAACCTACTACACATTTCAATTTTCAACACCAACCAACCAAGTCAAACATATATTGTTTAGCACATATAGCTTATAATTTTAAACGTATAGCATTTTTAATCAAAAATAGATTAAATCATGTCCAAGCGTGACTAAGTTCAAGCTTAGAGATAAAGCCATTTTTACATGAATTAAAGTATACAAAATCATAATCAAAACCATCGAATTTGTCTATATATATATGTACGGTCATTATAATTATACCATACCCAAACTTACTTAAAGATATTTATATTCATCATCATTTCAAGTATATGATGCTACCACAATACCATGCATTTTAGGCACACAACATTTTAACTAAAACTCACACAAACCATAGGCAATATAACTAACTTTAAACACAAGGATTTAGCCATTTTTGCATGGCTTTATACACAACCAAAATGAATCCAACCTTTCAAAACATAACCAACCTATACATGCCATAATTTAAGTTTAGCAAATAAGGAACCAAAATAGTAAATAGTGTGATGAGCTTGGCTGACAGTTCCCGAGCTTCTAGCTTGACTTCAAAATCTATAAAACAAAGTAAACATAACATAGAGAGTAAGCTATCAAAGCTTAGTAAAGTCATTAGCAAATAAACAACTCAATAACTTATTCAGCTTAACTATATTAGACAAGATTATTACATCAATTCTCATTTAAATCCAAACATTTGTGTATTCATGTTACATACATATAATCATATGCACTTGTAAACAATTATATTATCACTTTATCCACATGCTTATATAGCCAACCTTAACTAGGCATTATTTAACCTTCAAGGCCGAACATTCATTAGGAACCAAGCTTACATACTCATAAATATACAAAATCATAGTTTGAAATAAAATCTCATGTACATTTGTTAATCATTTGACCGAATACTCATAAGCACCCACATATAAAATTAAAACTCATACAATAAATTGCAATAGGCCGAATACACTTACCTTGTTTTTAATAAATATCGAACTAACTCATACTTGACCATTTAGTACGATTTCCATACTCGAACTTGACTTATATTTTCCCGATGAACCATTCGAAATTGGATAGGACACTTGGATAATCACATAAGTTGTACAATGCCAACGTCCCCTACGCGGTCTTACATGTAGCCACAAATCGATGCCACTGTCCCAAACAAGGTCTTACTCGTAAACACATATCGAAGTCACATATCGATGCCATGGTCTTACTCGCACACACATACCGGAATCCTATGTCATGACATACGTATCCTAACTATTCCTAAGGTTGATACGGGACTTTCGGACGTCGTAACTCGGTCGAAATCAATTTAGAAATGTGATAATCAAGCTTAAGTATATTCGACTATAGCTTATGTATATTATTACATTACAAATTACTATATAATATTTACATTTAACTACAATTTAACACGTCTATTTGCTTATAAACTTACCTCGGACGTCGTGAAACAGGACGGGGCTGCTAGTCGACAACTTTCATTTTTCCCCGGTCAAATCCGATTTCTTTGGTTCTTGATCTAAACATATTCAAATTAAGCTCATTCAAACGTATTTTCATTCAATTTAGTCCAAAAACACATAAATAGACAAATTATCATTTTACCTCTAACATTTACAATTTTTAAAATTTAGTCCCTATTGCATAAAACACAAAATACACAAAATTTCAAAACACTTATGTTTGGCCTAATCTTACGCATGCTTATACAAGTCCATATGTTTAATCAATTTCACATTTTAGTCCCTCAAATTATTATTTTTGCAATTAAGTCCTAATTACTCAAAATCATCAAAAACTCCAATACAAAATATGTAACAGCCCGATTTAGACCCTAATTGGTACGGTGGTTTCGGGACCACGAATCCGAGTCAAAAAAATATTTAAAAATTATTTTCTATGTTTATTTTATGTGAATTTATATCTGTGAAATTTTCGTGATTTAATTTTATCGTTTGGGTATCCGATTAAATAAAAGGCTTAATCGTGTAAATTAAAAATTTTGGTAGTTTAATATATAAAGGGGCCGAATTGTTAGTGGCTTTTAAAAGTGAAGGATTTATGTTGTAAATAACCCATAATTATATTAGTGGGACGGTTAAGACTTATATCATGTGATTTTTATATTAAAAAAAAGTTATAAAAGTAATTCAACTATTATAACATATATAATATAAACATAAAATAAAGTTTACATATTTGTCTTAGTTATTTTTCATTTTCGAATAAAGTTAAAAGAAAATAAGAAAGAATAAACTAGGGTTCAGCCTATTTGGAAGCTCAATCAAGGTTCGTTTTCTTGTCGGTTTTTGATAATTTTTACGTTTTTTAGATCGTTGCTTCGAGTACTACAAAACCCATGCTTAAATTTTTTATTTTGATGAATATTTTGAGTTGTGCCATTTTTGATAGTTTGTGATTTTTGTTGTTTGATGATGAAAAATGAAAGATATGTTTTAGATTAACATATTTTGTATTGGAGTTTTTGATAATTTTGAGTAATTAGGAGTAAAATTGCAAAAATAATAATTTAAGGGACTAAAATTCGAAATAAATCGAATATATGGACTTGTTTGAGAGTGGTATTGGAGTTTTTGATAATTTTGAGTAATTAGGAGTAAAATTGCAAAAATAATAATTTGAGGGACTAAAATTCAAAATAAATCGAATATATGGACTTGTTTGAGAGTGGGTAAAATTCGGCCCAACATAAGTATAGAGAAATTTGGTGTATTTTGTATTTTGTGCAATAGGGATTAAATTGTAAAAATTGTAAATGTCATGGGTAAAATGGTAATTTGCCTATTTATGTGCTTTTAGACTAAATTGAATGAAAATATGTTTGAATGAGCTTAATTTGAATATTTTTAGATCAAGAACTAAAGAAATCGGATTTGGATCGAGGAAAGACGAAAGCTGTCGACTAGCTACCCGATTTCATTTTGTATCGTCCGAGGTAAGTTTATAAGCAAATAGACGTGTTTATTTGGTAATTAAATGTTATTTTTATATGCTGTTATGAAATGTAGAATTTTTAATATGTTATGGCCGAAAATGATTAAATTTGACTACTACACTTCCGAGTTTTATTCGACCGAGTTACGACGTCTGAAAGTCCCGTATGAACCTTAGGAATAGTTAGGATACATATGTCATGACATAGGATTCCGATATATGTGTGCGAGTAAGACCATGGCATCGTTATGTGATTTCGATATGTGTTTACGAGTAAGACCATGTCCGAGACAGTGGCATCAATATGTGACTTCATGTAAGACCACGTCTAGGACGTTAGCATTGTACGACTTGTGTGATTATCCGAGTGTCCTATCCAATTCCGAATGGTTCATCAGGCAAAGGTAAATTGGATACAAGTGTGTATTACGAGTTAAACGCCCAGGTATGAATTAGTTTGTTGGCTATTAATGATAATATAAGTTTATACTTAATATTTGTTTGTTCATGTGAAGTTGATATTAATAAATTTAAGTGCTATTGGTATGTGAATTCGGCTTTGTGATTTTAAAAGTTGATCATCAAGAAATGATTCATAATTATATGCAAGTGTGTGATTATATGGTGATATACATATATATATAAATATTTATGCGATATTATATTGTAATTTACTAGCTTATGTAAAAAGTATATGCAGGTTCGATTATAATATAATTAGTTGTTTGGAAAGTTGTAAGATAATAAGACAATTTGGCCTTTTGACCATTTGGCCTAGTTAATGTCCATGTGCGAATGTATACATGGGGATTTATATATAGGTTTTAAGTCGAGATTAAATGGTATATATTTTTTATTTACAATGTATTAGCCTAATTGAGTGGAACACTTTGTTAGGTCAATTATTTGCTTATGACTTGCTAAGCTATAATAGCTTACCGTGTGTATATTTGTTTCTATTTTTTTTAGATTTTGGAAATCAAGTTATCAGCGAGACTTATCACACTATCTACTATTTTGGGTACCTTTATAAATTAAATGCAAATGTATAGACTAAAGTGTGCTTGACTTGATGAATTTTGATTTTGTATAAAAGCCATGCGAAAATGACTAAACCTTTAAGTTGAATTGGGCTATGTTAAGTATGGGCTATGTCTATCTTGATTTTATAGTTACGTGTTAGAATATGTAAAATGTTACTATAGGTATTATATGCTTGAAAACGGTTTGCTTATTATATCTAAATTTGGTCTTACATGTTTTTGGTTAAAAGATTTAATGAGCTTGATTGATGATAAAATTGCCAGTGGGAACTTGGTTGGGTATGTGGTGTTAGGTGAATAAATTCGGTTATGAGAATAAAAGAATAATATGTATTTAGTGTATTATATAATAATTGGTGATAGAAATGTAAAATGTGGAAAGAATAAAAAGTGTTGGATAAATATATATTAGCTTAGTTGGCTGCGCAATATGTACATGTTTATTATTGGTATATTTGGCCATATTGAATTGTATTAAACATTTAGATGTGATTACTTATTAAATTATAAAATGTAATTATATGATTAGACATAGTTACTAAGAATCTGCTTTTAATGTTAAACCATGGATGACAATAAATGATCAATAATTAAGTTATCCAAATATTGACTACTACTTTTCCATTTAATACGTAACTTTAGGTATATATATAAGTGTATTTTTAATGGTGTGTGAATAAATTGATTAAATTTGCTAGACCAAATATTTATATTGTAATGATTATAGTAGGTATGAATAATCTTTGCTGACATTAATTGGACGTTTAAATTTGCCTTATAGGTTTGTGTGGTCATGGTCGGTTATAACTACTTATATGTTTACAAGTATATAAAGAGTGAAACAAACTGCCTTAATGTATTACTTATGAATACTTTAATACTTAAAGTTGTAATGCCATACAAATAGACAAAACAAATAAATAATAATGAAATATATATATTAAATTTAGTGCAACCTGTGCATACACGTGACATCCTTAAGTTAAATGACTAATATTGATGCCATAGATGTGTTCCATGTTTCGTGTATGAAATAAATATTTAAATTTGTATATACATTTTATATTATACATTATTTGTGATGTATTGTATATCTCAATTTATTTTAAGATTTGATAATGAGTTGAGTTATGAGCTTATATGTGATCTGAATTTTGATTTAAAATTTATAAACAACGTTTGTATGAATAATAGTTTAATTGGTAATACCTCATAACCCTAATCTGGTGACGGATATGGGTTAAAGGTGTTACATTTTATTGGTATCAGAGCTACGGTTTAGTCAGTTCTAGGACTAACGTAGCATGTGTGAGTTTAACTATACAGTCCATAATTATATACTACGATAGTGTGATAACTTCTGACATTTGAAACGTGTTTTCATACAGTAAATGGATCCCGAGAGAGCTGTAGCTGATGATGTCAAGAGTGTTGCGCCTACTCCCGTGCAAGGGACAGCTCAGGCTGATTCTCGACTGACTTCGAGTAATCAAGAAAGTGAGGCTAAACAAGCCTTTTATCAAATGATGAATGACTGGTTCACTCCTTTTATCCGGACTAGCCCGGCTCCACAACAACCTCCACCCCGACTAATTCATCTTCGATGCCTGCTATACCTCAAGTAAGTGATCCATTACGATTGAGTAGACCACCTGTTGATAAAATTAGGAAACATGAGGCTCAAGAGTTTAAAGCCACTAATGAAGATGACGCTGAGCAGGCTGAGTTCTGGCTTGATACTACTCCGTGTGTTTGATGAGCTATCTTGTACTCCTGATGAATGTTTCAAATGTGCTATATCCCTACTTCGAGACACAGCATACCACTGGTGGAATACCCTAGTATCAGTAGTTCCGAGAGAGCATGTGACTTGGGAATTCTTTCAGACTGAATTCTGTAAGAAATATATCAGTCAGAGATTTATTGACCAGAAGCGTAAATAATTTTTGGAGCTGAAACAGGGTCAGATGACTGTGACAGAATACGAGCGAAATTTGTGAGACTCAGTCGGTATGCCCGGGAGTGTGTTTCTACTAAGGCCATAATGTGTAAAAGATTTGAAGATGGGCTGAATGAAGACATTAAGCTATTGGTTGGCATACTTGAGATAAAAGAAGTTGTGGTACTTGTTGAGCGAGCCTGTAAAGCTGAGGAACTCGGGAAAGAGAAAAAGAAAGCTGATTTTGAAGCTAGAGACTTGCGTAAGAGATCATTCAGCAAGTCAGTTCAGTCGACACCAAAGAAGTTTTGAGATGATTTTAGCCGTTCTAAAGCCACTACAGGTTACTCTAGACCGGATCAGAATAGACCACCAATGAGTTCGAGAGCTACCTCTGTAGCGAGTGTGGGTAATGTCATATCAAATCAGCCCGAGTGTAAACACTGTGGTAAATGACACCCCGACAGTTGCAGGTTGCATGATCGAACCTATTTTAAATGTAGATCGACGAATCATTACATTCGAGATTGTCCAATGTTAGTTGAAGATAATCCAGTACGGAATACGAGATCGAGTAACATTGCAGCCCGAGGTAGACCACCCAGAAATGCTGGTAATACGAGTGGTAGTCAGATAGGGACTAAAGATACGGCAATCAGATCTGAGGCTCGCGCACCTGCCAGAGCCTATGCTATACGTGCACGAGAGGAGGCTTCATCCTCAGATGTTATTACTGGTACATTTACTCTCTATGATACTAATGTAATTGCATTGATTGATCCTGGTTCTACTCATTCTTATGTGTGTGAAACCTTAGCATCCAGTAAGACTCTACCTGTTGAGTCTACTGAGTTCGTAATTCGGGTGTCAAATCCCTTGGGTCGTTACGTGCTTGTCGACAAAGTGTGTAAGAAATGCCCCCTAGTAATTCGAGATTCCTGTTTTCCGGCGGACTTGATGCTTTTGCCGTTTGATGAATTTGATGTTATTCTTGGTTTGGATTGGTTGACCGCGCATGATGCGGTTGTGAATTGCAAAAGCAAGACTATTGATTTGAGGTGCGCAAATAACGAGATAATCCGAGTTGAGTCTACGGACTTAAGGGGGTTGCCAGCTGTAATATCAGCAATGTTGGCCCAGAAATATGTAAGAAAAGGGTGCGAAGCATACCTTGCGTATGTACTTGATGACAAAGAATTAGAAAAGAAACCCGAATCTGTGCCGGTGGTTTGCGAATACCCGGATGTTTTTCCTGAAGAATTATCGGGTTTACCACCTGTTCGGGAGGTAGAGTTTGGTATTGAGCTTGTACTTGGAACCACGCCAATTTCGATAGCTCCGTATCGTATGGCACCAACCGAGTTAAAAGAATTGAAAGCTCAGTTGCAAGAGTTGACGGATAGAGGTTTCGCTCGACCAAGTTTCTCACCTTGGGGTGCACCAGTATTGTTCGTGAAAAAGAAGGACGGAACCATGAGGTTGTGCATTGACTATCGTCAACTGAATAAAGTGACGATAAAGAATAAATATCCATTACCGCGTATTGATGATTTGTTTGATCAACTAAATGGAGCCTCAGTGTTTTCAAAGATAGATTTGAGATCGGGTTATTATCAGTTGCGGATTCGAGATTCGGACGTACCCAAAACTGCTTTCAGAATGAGGTACGGTCACTATGAGTTCTTAGTGATGTCGTTCGGGCTCACTAATGCCCCTGCGGTATTTATGGATTTGATGAATCAGATCTTCAGACAGTATTTAGACCGGTTCGTAGTTGTGTTCATTGATGACATCTTGGTCTATTCAGGAGATGAGACAGAACATGCTGAGCACCTGAGATTAGTGTTGGAAATTTTGCGGGATAAGCAGTTATATGCTAAGTTCAGTAAGTGTGAGTTCTGGTTAAGAGAGGTTAGCTTCTTGGGTCATGTGGTATCCGTATCGGGTATTCGAGTTGACCCGAGCAAAATTTTAGCCATACTTAACTGGAAGCCTCCAAGAAATATTACCGAAGTTCGGAGCTTCCTGGGGCTCGCCGGTTATTACCGACGATTTGTAAAAGGTTTCTCGATGATAGCTGCACCGTTGACGAAACTACTCCAAACAGATGTTGAGTTTGAGTGGACAGAGAACTGTCAGAAGAGTTTCGATCGACTAAAGACCTGTTTAACCGAAGCTCTAGTGCTAGTACAACCGGAGTCCGGCAAAGAGTTTGTCATTTATAGTGATGCATCATTACTTGGGCTAGGTTGTGTGTTGATGCAAGAAGGTCGAGTTGTGGCTTACGCGTCGAGACAATTAAAGCCGCATGAGAGAAACTATCCGACCCATGATCTTGAATTGGCGGCCATAGTGTTCGCCCTGAAAATATGGCGGCATTACTTGTTTGGGGAAAGGTGTCATATTTATTCGGACCACAAAAGTCTTAAATATTGATGACTCAAAGAGATCTAAATCTGCGACAAAGACGTTGGCTTGAGTTGTTGAAAGACTATGAACTTGTTATTGATTATCACCCGGGAAAGGCTAACGTGGTTGCCGATGCTGTAAGTCGGAAAGCACTGTTTGCTTTGAGAGCGATGAATGCTCACTTATCTGTTTCACCCGATGGGGTGCTAGTAGCTGAATTAGAGGCCAAACCATTCTTGATTCGTCAAATACTTGAATCCCAGAAAGTCGATGCTGAATTGGTCACTAAACGAGCTGAATGTGCTTCGAATAAGGAATCGGAGTTCCGGATTGACAACAATGATTGCTTGACGTTCAGAGGTCGATTATGTGTTCCAAGAAATTCAGAACTTAATTCGATGATTTTGAACGAGGCTCATAGTAGTCGAATGTCAGTCCACCCGGGTAGTACTAAAATGTACAATGACCTGAAACGCCAATTTTGGTGGCCCGGTATGAAACGAGACATTTCTGAATTTTTTTCAAGGTGTTTGATATGTCAACAAGTGAAAGCGGAACATCAAGTACCATCGGGATTACTTCAGCCAATCATGATACCCGAATGGAAGTGGGATCGGGTAACGATGGATTTTGTATCTGGATTGCCATTGTCATCAAGCAAGAAAGATGCAATCTGGGTTATTGTTGATAGATTGACCAAGTCTGCTCATTTTATCCCTGTCCGTACAGAATTTTCGCTCGATAAATTGGCAGAATTATACACCTCCGAAATTGTTCGATTGCATGGGGTACCTATTTATATCGTGTCGGATAGAGACCCAAGATTTACATCGCGATTTTGGAAAAATTTACAAGAAGCGTTGGGTACTAAGATGCATTTTAGCACCGCATTTCATCCCTAGACTGATGGCCAATCTGAACGAATAATTCAGATACTCGAGGATATGTTGAGATGTTGCGTCTTAGAGTTTTGTGGTTCATGGGAAAGATATTTGCCTTTGATCGAACTCGCTTACAACAATAGCTTTCAATCAAGCATTAAGATGGCACCTTACGAGGCCTTATACCGTCGTAAATGCCGTACCCCATTATTTTGGACTGAACTTAGTGAAAGTAAAATTTTTGGGGTTGATTTGATTAAGGATGCTGAGCAGAAAGTTTGAGTAATTCGTGAAAGTTTGAAAGCCGCCTCGGATCGTCAAAAGTCGTATGCGGATTTGAAAAGAAAAGACATTGAATATCAGGTTGGAGACAAAGTATTTCTCAAAGTTTCACCCTGGAATAAGGTGCTTAGATTTGGTCGTAAGGGCAAACTAAGTCCGAGGTTCATCGGTCCGTATGAGGTATCCGAACGAGTTGGACCAGTTGCATACCGATTAATTTTGCCCCCTGAGCTTGAAAAGATTCACAACGTTTTCCATGTCTCGATGCTTCGACGATATAGGTCCGACCCGTCGCACGTAATCACTCCATCTGAGATAGAGATTCAGCCTAACTTGAGTTATGAAGAAGAACCGGTTCGCATTTTGATGCGTGAAGTAAAAGAGTTGCGAAATAAGAAAATCCCATTAGTGAAGGTGTTGTGACATAAACACGGAATCGAAGAAGCCACTTGGGAACTTGAGGACTCTATGAAGGATCGATATCCTAAATTTTTCACTGGTAAGATTTTCGGGGACGAAAATTCCTTATGTGGGGGAGAGTTGTGACAGCCCTAATTTGACCCTAGTCGGAATGTGGTTTCGGGACCACAAAACCGAGTCATGAAATTTAGTTAAAATTTTATTTGCATATCTTATATGTGTGATAGTACTTGTATAAAAATTTGATGTTTTAATTTTATCTTAAGAATGTGAATTTTGCTTGAAAGGATCTAGTTGAGAGACTTAGAAAATTATGATAGATAAATAAGTAAGGACCAAATAGTATTAAAATAGGAAAGTTTGGGTTTGCATGTCAAAGTGCCCAATTCATGTTAAGTGGCCGGCCAAGCATGGTTCCATTCCTCCAAGTTTATGTTGTTTATTATTTAATATTGGTAAGTAAATTAGAATAAATTAAAGAAAGGAATTAGAAAGGAAAAAAGATGAATAAAATAAGGGAGGAAGAAGGAGTGTTCATCCTTTTCCTTGTTACAATTGCCGTGAGTAAAGAAAACAAAGGTGAAGGAAGGCTCATCTTCCATCTTCTTCATTTGCCGAAATTGAGAAAGGAAAGATTGAAAAAAAAAAGAAACCAAGGCATTCGGCCATGGCTATTTCAATAGAAAGGTATGCATTGTGATTTTTATTCTAATTGATATTGAGATTTAGTTGATATGGGTATAGTCTAGTTAACCCATGGCAAAATTCATGGATTCATTGTTGGGAGAAAAGAATGGAAGTTGCCGTATGTATGGGTATGTATGTACTTTGGAAAGGAGATTTTTGTGTCATTGAGTTCTTGTTGTTATGTGTGTATGTGCGTGAGTATTCGGCCATGCTATAGAATTCATGTTGCAAAATGATTAATGCTTAATGTGATATATAATTGTACGTGTGAATGAACTTGAGAATATCTAAATTATTGGTTGGAGGTGCCGAATGTGGTCTTGGATGAGTTTTAAAGAATAAAAATTTAGGTGACTAGAGGTCAAGGACATTCGGTCAAAGGCTTGTGTTCTAGCAAAATCAGCCTAAATGTCGTTTTGATGTGTTGAATTGAGTAAGCTAGATGTCGGAACACATAAGGATTCGGCCTTCTAAAACAATAGAGATAAGTGTATGAAAGACTAAGTTTAAGTAGTAAGGCCGAATAGGTTGTAGATAAGGCACTTGTGAGTTCGTGGCCAAGCAATTGACAAATTAAATTAGAGTTCTTGTGACGTATAATGTCAAGTCTAACTTGGTATATTCGGCCACCTAATTAAGTACATAGGTGGTGTTGAATTTAATCTTGCACATTCGGCCATATGGGGTAAAAATGGGTCAAGTGTTCATGAGATGAAATTTTGTGATTTGATGAATTATAGGTGATAGTATAGATATACATATTCGGCCATCACTTGGGAGCTTATGTGATGTTGAGTTTAAAATTAGCAAGGTGATTGCCGAATGTCCAAGTATGCATATGCATGTGTGATTAGATTATTGAAAGTATGGTAATTGCATAAGGTTATTAGCCGAATAGCTAAGAACATGAGGTAGCAAGATAAAATTTTACCATGCCGTTCCGTATGTCATAAAATCATTAAAATGTGAATACCAATATATGTAGCAAAGCGGTTGAATGAGTTAATTTATTTGTTTAAGCTCAAGATCCTAAAGGAGAGGCGTCCAACAAGGGGAAATCGAAGGTCATCGAGTAGCCGACTTGGAATTATTTTACCCAACACAAGGTAAGTCATTAAGCATATATTTGGTATTGATTTAAATGATCGTAATACCTATGCAATTGTGTTTAATGAGATGAAATGTATACAAATGTATATGTATGTAGAGATGAAATTGTCGAATGTAAAAAGGCAGTGAAGCGTATAGAGTGGTTGGTTTTCAGCACTAAGTGTGCGGGCAATAAGTGTTCACGGTTGTGAGATTGGCACTAAGTGTGCGGGCTTGAAATGCATGGCACTAAGTGTGCGAGTTTAAAGTACATGGCACTCAGTGTGCGTGGTTGATTATTAAGCACTATGTGTGCGAACCCACTGTATATATATATTTTCTATCAATTATTTATATTAAGGGTGCGACCTTACCGAGTCGATTTCGGACAGCGGAAAGGGGTAAGTACCTTGAGTTCATGGCTAATAGGCGCTATGTTTATATTTGGAGTTGAGCTTGGTAAGTTTTGAACCTATGTGACAGTTATAATTGAAGTCACGTGCATAAGGTTCATCGTGGAATAGGTGAAAGGTTATTTAGTTGTATGATTGTAACGAAAATAAAATGATGTATGAAAATGCCTCAAATATCCTATTGATTAGTATATGGAATGTGAATGTATGACTTGGTATGAGATTGAACCGAAAGGTCTAAGGAACTATGGTATAGTTCGGTTTGGATGGAGTAATTAGCCTCGTTCCATTTTGTTTCCTCTTGTGATAATGTTATTAATGGATGGTAGTGCATTGCTTATGACTTACTGAGTTATATACTCATTCGGTGTTTGCTTGTCACCTATTTTAGGTTTCTTGGACTCGACTTTTTCCGTACTCGGGACCGTCATCGAAGTCATCACACCGGCTAGCAACTTTTGGTATCTTCTTTTTAGTCGGTCTAGGAGAACATTTCGGCATGTATAGGCTAATATGTTTTTTTGAATTTGTATGTAACTTTTAGCCATGCGAAAATGGCATAATGTTCGTTGGATTTGGTTCTATAATGTTAGTCGTAAGTCTTGGTAATTCGATTTTTATGCCATATGTCATGGTTGATTATTTTTGGTGTTAAAATTCATGATATGGCAATAGTGTAGTAGGGAGATGTTTGACAATGATTAGCCTTTGGCATGGCTAGTCATGATCATAATTTGTGATATGTATGATGAATTACTAGTTAGATCAGGAGAAATCACGAAATAGGCATAGTTGCTTTAGTAACAGATGCTGGCAGCAGCAGTGATGTGAGATTGAAAAATCACTAAAACAGTAGGAATGGAATTAATTAATGAATAAATTATGTAATCGAAGCTCGATGAGTCTACTTTCATATAGAAGAAACAAAACGACCATATGAGCTGTATGTTAGGAGATAATTAAACTCTTGTGAAACAGGGCCAGAGCGATTTCTGGATCCCCTGTTCCGACTTTAGAAATTCACCCTAAATTAATCAGAGACAATTAGAAGTCATGCTTTATATGTATAGATTCCCTTTTGAGTCTAGTTTCATTAGAACCAACGGCATTAGTATTGGAGCTCTGTAAGGGAGATATCTAAGTCTAATGCACAACGGTCAGAGTAGTCGAACCCAGGAACAGGGACGAGTTTAACTAATAAACTGTCAATTGACCAAAAAATTCTACAAAATTCCATAATATATGATTATTGGAAAATTTACGGAACTGGATTTCGAGTTTCAGAACTCAAGATATGATTTTTAAAGCGACTAGTATGCAGATTGGCAGCTTGTCTGGGAAATTTTAATAAGTGGTTTGAAGTCTGTTAACACCTCGTGTTCGACTCCGGCGACGGTCTCGGTTCGGGTGTTACAATTATTTACAGTGCTTTTTGTCGTCTGGTTACATATTTATTTGTTATGTTATGTTTATTTAGCTTCTCGGTTACTTATGTTTGTTATATGATCGTTGATTTGATGATTAGCCTCCTGCACACGTGCCTGTTAATTTTAATTAGGTGGGTAATTCATGCCTTGCTTTATGATTTGAATAATCCACCCCAAGAGCCCGTAATGCCATCAGTTACTATCCTGTGAGGCTGAGTAAGCCACCTGTAGACTTGATTAGGAAGCGCGGGGCTGAGGAGTTCAGGGCCATAGTTACTGATGATGCTGAAAGGGCCGAGTTCTGGCTTGATAACACCATTCGGGTGTTTGATGAACTGTCATGCACGCCCGATGAATGTCTAAAGTGTGCTATATCCTTGTTGCGGGACTCAGCCTACTATTGGTGGAGGACCCTGATTTCCATAGT
>NC_053436.1:25755457-25830458 GCF_007990345.1 Gossypium hirsutum
GAACATCATTTTTATACTTTACGTGATTTAGTCCTTTTTACCGAATTAACCAACCAAAACGATAAAATTTCTTAACGAAACTTTCACACAATCAGATTATCATGTCGTAGACATTAAAATAGTAATAAAATAAATATTTTGACTTTGGATTTGTGTTCTCAAAACCACTATTCTGGTTTGACTAAAAACGGACTGTTACACACACAATCCAACACACGGCTTGTCACATGGTCGTGTGTCACACATGACCTGCCACATGGCCTGGCACACGATCATGTGGCATTGACAGTGTAATTTTTTTGCCTTCGTCGTTTGCTATTTTTCAAGTATCTCATTACACAGTTGGTTCAT
Source organism: Gossypium hirsutum (assembly GCF_007990345.1). Taxonomy (NCBI): domain Eukaryota; kingdom Viridiplantae; phylum Streptophyta; class Magnoliopsida; order Malvales; family Malvaceae; genus Gossypium; species Gossypium hirsutum. The sequence goes on from NC_053436.1 coordinate 25,755,809, forward strand.
TTTTTATGCAAAATCACTCACAAGAATTCTAGAACTTAAACACGTCAAACAAACATCCATTAAGACTATTTACCAAACCTGATTTGTAAAAATTAAACAATGTTTGTGGTTATAGTCTAACAAAATTATGACCTCAAATTCCCAATTGACCGCTTACTTTAAAAAAAGCAACTCAATAGTAGTCCAGCTCGGCAAAAGTGTCCACAGCTTAGATTCTCTACCTAAGAAACCAACACCATTACAATGATACCCAAAATAAACCCGAAGTCAAAATCTTCCAGCCAGAGTTACAACATGAATAACAAAATTTAACAATTCAGAACCCGAATACTTACCACCAAATCATTTGAACACAACACTTAAAGAATATTCACAAGATGAAACAAAGGCACCAAGAAGCTAATTGATTGCGAAAGAAAGCCACAAAGCAAAGAGAAAGAAAAGAAGAAAATAATGGAAAGAATGAAAGAATTAAAAAAAAGTGATAAAGAAATGTAAAAAGAGACAACACAAGTCAAAAATTAGGGAAATATTCCAGGTAATAAAAAGAAAAAAATTCCAATCAAATTCCATTACAAGGGAAACATAAGCAGGAGATTGCAAAAATATTGCTCCCTTGCTTACACAGGAGTTCAAACACCAAACCCCGAACCCACATGCAAGCACTTAACCATTTAAGTGAATCAGATTACTTGACAAAATATAACAAATCAAATATTCATATTTTGGGGCGTTATGGTGGCTATAATTGTCTTAAAATAGGATTAAATCTATTTTTACCAAAAATGACATCTCTTTATTCAAAATAGTGTTAATTGAAATTGAATCATTTGGTTCAATTACCATGAACCTATAAGCCTTGCTATTATGTGCATATCCTATAAGTATGCATTCAATTCCTCTTTCACCTAACTTTTTACGTTTAGGTGTTGGAACTTTGACAATAGCTTTATAGCCCCAAACTTTTAAACAATTAAGGTTTGGTTTCCTTTTGTTCCATTGTTCATAGGTGGTTATTTTAGTTTCCTTATTAGGAACTATATTCAATATATGACAAGCAGTTAGAATAGCTTCTCCCCAAAAACCTTGGCCAATTCCTGAATATGATACTATTGAATTTACCATTTAAGTTAAGACTCTATTTTTCCTTTCAGCTACACTGTTTTGGTGTGATGTGTAAGGGGTTGAAACTTGATGGACAATCCCAATAGATTCAAAATAACTTGAACTATAGTATTCTCCTCCTCTATCTGATCTTAAGCACTGGATAAATAATTCATACTGAAGTTCAACTTCAGATTTTTAAAGTTCAAATTTATCAAGCGCTTCGTCTTTTGAATGGAATAAATATACATAATAATATCTAGAACAATCATCAGTAAAGGTAACAAAATATTTATTTCCACCTAATGTAGGAGTATTATACATGTCACATAAATCACTATGTATCAAATCAAGCAACTTTGTTTTCCTTTTAACCTTATGGAAAGGGTTTATTGTAATTTTAGTCAACATACATGTATTACATTTTTCAATATTATTATTAAAAATAGGAATTAAATCTAACTTATGCATGTCATTCAATTTTTTATAATTCAAATGACCTAATCTATAATGCCATAAACAATAAGATTCAACCATATAAGCAAAAATAATATTTTTATTCTTATTAATAATATTGAGTTTGAACATGCTCTCATACATATATACCCATTCCCTACAAAAATTCCTTCCTTAGATAGAATAAACTTATCTGCCTCAAAAACAAGTTTGAAAGCCAAACTTATTCCACAAACTTCCAGACACTAAATTCTTCCTAACTTCTGATACATAATATACATAATTCAAGCTTAACACCTTTCCAGAAGTGAGTTGTAGTTCAACAGATCCTTTGCCTTTGATTGTTGCGGTGGAAGAATATACCATGTAAAAGTCATTGTCATTTTCACATCGTGTGAACTTTATGAATATGCTTTTGCCTTTGCACACATGTTTGGTTGCTCGAATATCAATTCCAAATGCATTATCATCTTGTGTTATATTAATTTCAGATATTATTGCAACAAACTTTCTCTTGGATGCTCAATCCACCATACATTATCACCTTTTGTTTCTTTTTGAACTTAAGTGCTCTATCAGTCTGTTTAAACTTTCTTTTGGATGGTTTAGTAGTCTGCATTTCTTCCATAACATGCACTTTGGCATTTTCAGAATCTAAGTTCTGATCTTGCTTTTGATATTCTTCTTTAATACGAAGATGATTTGCTAAAGGCTTAAGATATATTTCCTTTTTATTATGTTTTAGACTTCTTTTAAAGTCTTTTCAAGATGGAGGAAGTTTGTCTATAATGGATTATACAACAATCATTTCATTCATTTTCATATCATATTACTTAAACTAATTCAACATTTTTTCAATATCACGAAATTGTTTCTAACAAAACGACCATAAACCATTTGATAATTATTGAAATGATTGGCAAGAAATTCCTTACTTGTAACATCTTTAGTCTTGTATCTCATTTCCAATTTGTCCCATAATTTTTTAGCGTTGACCTCATTCTGGTAGGTGTCGAACAAACCATCGGATAAACCATTTGATAAGTGGCCTATGCACATGTAATCAGTATTGTCTCATTTTTGCCTTTATTACGTTGTAGCAACAGATTCATTTTCATTCTCTTCCAGTCTTGGAGTATCCAAAACATAGGCAATCTTCAAGTTGATAATAAAATGTGCATATTTTTCTGTCATCGTTGGAAATTGCCACCATCAAACTGATCGAGTTTGATAAATTTGGAAGCCAACTCCCTTAGTGTTCCACTTTCATGTGTTGTAATAGTCATCATGAAGTACAACCTTAAAATTGTTAGTACAAATCTCCAGTGAGGAAACTTTTGAACACATGAATGAAACTCGAATATAAAATGAAGAAATAGCACAAGGCTCCAAGGCGTGCATCAAGCCACTATCTTTAAGGTTATAGTCGTCCCCACCTATATTCGGTGTGTAAAAGAGTTTCAAGCAAATTAACCTCGATGATACAATAAAGCCGATGACTATTTGCGTTTTGCACTAACGAGAATAGTCCACTAAGTACTGAGCAACGTAGAACACGAAACTCAATTTCTACAAAGAATTTCTGCAGTAATTCTTTATAGAATAATCTAATTATATTAGAAAATGAGTAAGGATAGAAAAAAAATTAGAACCTATTGGTGTGATTTCCAAATGAAATCTCATTCCTATTTATAAGAATTTTCATGTCTCTTTATGGAGACATCTTTCAAAAGGTATCTTTTCTGAATAATAATGGCTTTAAAAAGACACATAATTATTCATTTAATATTATAACTATTCAAATAATATTGTTTGAATAATTATAATTTTTTTTCAAAAATCAAGTGACATGACTCTTGACCAATAATCAAAAGATTTAACTTTTGATTAATTACACCATTTTATTTATAATTATTGAACACTATAAATATTTGAAACTGTTCTAATAGACTCTACCCATGACAACTCTAATCATGGACTATATCAAATCTGATTTATCTAGCCTTTATGAGAGTTGGATGGGTGTTTATTTCTGGTGCCATACATTTAGCTTTCTTATTGTTTCACGCTACAGTATCGCTACCCTACTATTTTCACATTAACTGCAAGTAAACATGCCGCACATCCAAAAGAGCCCTTAAGCATTAATGGAAAAAGAACAACTTGTTTACAATGAATATATACTAAAAAAAGTTCTCTCAATGAACAAAATAATTGCTCTCTTCCTTTCATTCTAAAACATATAAACAAGTATTTTTTTTAAATAGGCATTAATGGCATGTGAAACTTCCATTAGTATCAACTTGAATCCCCTTGAATTGTGTTCAAGTCTTCAAGAAAGAATCGATTATACTGAGATTTTCTAAGGGTAGACTATTTTTAAAAATTGAATCTATTTATTTAAGAAAAATTCATCACACAAAAGTCTTTAAAAGAGTCCTTGATTAATATTCAAGAAGATCTGATCCAATTAATTGCTTCTTAAAATCCTTATGAGTTATAAAAGAATAAATCCAAAATTTTTTAATAGAAAATATGACAACAATAATGACTAATTGCACTAAAAAAAAATTTGGGCTAATTTAATATTGTCTCTAAAAATTTCTTATGAAAAGTGTCCGTGAAAAATATTTTTGAAAAGTTTTGTTTAAAAGAGAAGTGTTTAATATTATTTATAAAAAGTGTTTTTGAAAAATAAAATGTTTATTTTATATATGATGTTGTACTGTAAAAATAATGGTCTGATTAATTAATATTATGATATATTACAATAAAATTAAAAATAAAAATAAATTATTATAACTCATTATTAATATTTTGATATATAAAATATAAATTTTAAATATTCTCAAGTGTTTGATATTAATTATTTATAAAATTTAATTTGAATATATAAATTATATTTTAAATAATAAAATAAAACTTTACAATTTTAAATATATAAATTATATATTTAAAATAAATTTCAATAAAATTTTTTATATCCAATATAAATATTATATTAAATACTTTAAATTAAAAATAAAGCTTAAAAATATAATTTGTTTCTAAAAACAATTTTTTCCAAACCCAAAGGTTAAAAAAAATATATAGTTTGCCTTTGTCGCAAAAGTGGTTTCGATCTTAACATTTTTTTTTGGAAAAAAATATTAAACAAAGCCTTAACCTTATTGGTTGTTGTAGTCATTTTTAATTGAAATTTAGGATACCATTAGTTAATCATTCAACTAACACCTACTACTATTTATATATTAATAAACATATCATTTTTGTATTAATTATAATGTTTTGTATAAAATTAGTTAAAACTTAATTTTCATGTAAAATTTCAAGCATGTGGATTCAAACAATAAGACGAAAATCATTATCTTATTTATACATGTGGTCTTCTATTAATTTTATTGGCAACACTGAGTTCTGTTTTAATTAGGTGTATTCAATAATTTTTGATGCATGTTGGGCACTAGAATTTGCAATACGTTTCAAGAGAGGATAACCGAACTGTTGACCATATAACTAAAATGGTCTTGGACAAGAAAGAGGAGCTGCAGGTGTTCGATAATTCTTCTAAGGAGATGCTAGTAATCTTATAAAACAAGTGGTGTTTTTGCTTAGTCTAATATAATGTAATTCTTACTGTAATTGCAGATGTGATCAGTAATCCCTCTACCTATCAAAATTTGCTGAGTTAAACTGAATCAGATAAAGGATGATTACCAACAGGTATCTATGCATAATTCTGCAGAATTAGCATGTTCCATTGGAAAATATTGTTCTAAACTATGGCTCTTTTGTTGCAGCAAAGCCTACCATGTTACGAGGTTGAGTCAATTTTGGGCATATTTCTGTTTGATATTTCTGGGTTTAAGTTTCCACATTCGTCGAAGAACGTTTGTGTCTGCAGAAAGCTTAGCTTATCTTCCAACAGAAAGTATATTTCTCGACTGTGGTTCTTCAGCAAAGCAAAGCCTATCATTGGGAAGGAACTGGTCATCTGACATCGGCTCACAGTTCATTGCTTCTAAATCAGATAGCGACTCCATTATCACCACTGCCTCTAAAGGAATGACAGTCCCTTACATCACTGCAAGGCTTTTCTACACCAAATTTTCTTACACCTTTAATGTCACCCCAGGCCCAAATTTCATTCATCTCCACTTCTATTCAGATTCTTATCAGGGTCTCAATGCTTCTCAATCTTTTCTCACTGTCACAGCCGGTCGCTACACACTCTTGAGAAACTTCAGTTGCTACCTTACTGCCAAATACTTGAAAACCGATCACTTTTTCAAGGAATACATCGTTTATGTTGAAAATCATACACTGGAGTTGATGTTCAGCCCAACTTCAAATCCTCCTAATGCTTATGGCTTCGTAAACGAAATCGAAGTTGTTTCGATGCCGCTTCAGCTTTACATTCCTGGCGATGACGTGCCCCTTCCTTTCGTTGGCTTCCATAATAACATGCTTGCAATTGACAAGAAGTTTGCCCTGGAAATGGTTTACAGTGCAAACGTAGGAGGCCAAACCATTTCTCCGGATCAAGATACGGGGATGTTCCGAACTTGGAACGATGATGCCAGTTGCATATTCGGAGCTGCTTTCGGCCAGCTTGATTATGATACCACTGTTTCAATTCAATATCCCAAGACGGTTCCGGCTTATACAGCACCCGAAGATGTCTATCGAACTACCCGATCAATGGGTCAGTACAACGAGATCAACATGAACTATAACTTAAGCTGGTTCTTTCCGGTTGATACTGGTTTTTTGTATCTAGTAAGGCTCCATTTCTGTGAGATTGTGCCCGATATGACCTTGGGGAACCAGAGGGTGTTTTTCATATTCATCAATAATCAAACAGCTGAAACACAGGCAGATGTGATTGTATGGAGAAAAGGGCATGGTGTTGCTGTCTATCGAGACTACATCGTGATGGTTCCGTCGCAAGCTGCCCGAAAGCAGGACTTATGGCTCGAGCTACACCCCAACATCCAAGTAAAGCCAGAGTACTATGATGCGATCTTAAATGTATTGGAGATATTCAAGATCAGCAACTATGATGGCAACCTTGCTGGATTTAACCCTCCCTTAGATGAGTCTAATATTCAACAAGCTTCTTCTCCTGCACTATCAAAAAAGTCCAAGAAAGGATTACAAAATGGGATTAAGTACTCAATTAGCGGGGGTTTACTATTTATTTTATGTCTCTTTGTTTTAATATTTAACAAAAAAAGGAGAAAATGGAAGATGAAGAACACCAAGGATTCATCTCCCTGCAATAATTTTCATGCTGATGATATTACAAAGGCAACTAACAACTTCGATGAATCACTGGTTATTTACAACTTGGACATGGGGAAGGTTTACAAAGGTGAAATAAATGGTACTGCAGTAGCTATCCTTCGAGGGGTTAAAGAAATATCAGAACAAGATTTCAAAGAAGGGATAAAAATGCTCTCTCAAACTCACCATCACAACATCGTCTCTCTTTTAGGTTACTGTCAAGAGGACTCTGAGAAGATCCTGGTATATGAATACATGGATAATGGTGCCCTTTCTGATCATCTTCATGATCATTCGAAGCATCTGTCATGGAACCAGAGGCTTGAAATTTGTGTTGCAGCTGCAAGAGGCTTGTGTTGAAAGCTGGACTGCAATGCAACATGGAGCCAGAAGCTTGCTCCTGTCGAGACCAGCAGCTATCGAGCTCAGCTCATTTTGCTTGGTGTGCACGAATGGTTTTCAGACCAAATGAAGCAACTGATATTGCTGTTTTGTTTTGATGTAACTTAGTTCAGTTTGATTGTAACTAGCTTTAATAGTTAGTTGGATTAAGTTTGTGATTGGATTGATGATGTAAAAGCTAATATGTCAGCTTATTTTGTATTTGACTTAAGCTTGTATTAGTTTAGTTTAAGTGGGAGTAGTTATGTCATTAGGTATCTGTCAAATGAACCAAAATTTGTAGCTCTTTTATATATTCAAATCTTGAATGAAAAATGTAATGTTCAGTTACAGCTTTGCTGAGTATTCAATTTTGTTCATTGCTTTGCTTTTTCTTTGCTTCGATTCTTCTTGCTTCAGTCTTACAAATACAGATTTGAAACTTTGTTTGATGCTTGCTGCTGCCATTGTTCCAACAAATGGTATCATGAGCCCGAGTCTTTGAGGGGCCTTTGTATGCAATCTGTTGTGTTCGAATCAAAACCAACAGCAAGTTCAAAATTTGGTAAGATCGAAGCATTTGGATTCAGTCTAGCAGGATGAGTTTCACTCCACCTCCTCCATTGTGTTCACTGGAGAGAAATATCACATTTGGATAGTCAAAATGAAGACTTACCTCCAGGCACATGATCTCTGGAGTGTGATCGAGAATGATGCTGAACCACCTCCATTGAGAGCCAATCCCACCATTGCACAGATGAGGCAGCATGCTGATGAGCGAGCCAAGAAGCATAAGGCTATGGCCTGCTTGTAAAATGGAGTCTCTGATGTGATATTCACTCGTATCATGGCCTGTGACTCACCAAAACAGGCCTGGGAGAAGCTGAAGGAGGAGTTCATGGGGACTGACAAGACAAGGCAACAGCAGGTGATCAACCTCAGGAGAGACTTTGAAAACTTGAGGATGAAGGAGTCTGAGACCATCAAGCAGTACTCAGACAGGATAATGGCCATTGTCAACAGCATTAGGCTCCTGGGAGTGGACTTCACAGAGAGTAGAGTTGTTGAAAAGGTTATTACAACTCTCCCTGAGAAATTTGAGTCTAAAATCTCTTCACTTGAGGACTCGAGGGACTTATCAGCCATTTCATTGTCTGAGCTGATAAACTCCCTGTATGCACTTGAGCAAAGGAGGGCAAATAGGCAGGAGGAGAATCCTGAAGCTGCTTTCCAGGCTAAAGCCAGTGAAGGCTCGAGTGTGACTGCAAAAGGCAAGAAGCCTTGGCACAATAGAAGGGTCAAGTCAGGAAGAGATGAAGCAAAAAGGGTGTTCCCACCATGTGTTCATTGCAAGAAGACAACACATTCAGAAAAGTATTGCTGGTTTAGGCCAGATATTCAGTGTAGAAAATGCAAGCAGTTTGGCCATGTGGAGAAGGTGTGCAAGGGCAAACCAAGGGAGGCTGCTCTGCAACAAGCTAGACCTGCTGAGGACATTCAAGCTCAGGAGGAGCAAGTGTTCACAGCAACTTGTTTTGTTGGCACAACCAAGGCCAGCAATGATTGGCTACTAGACAGTGGCTGCTCACACCATATGGCAGCAGATGAGAAGCTGTTCAAGGGCCTAGACAGAAGCTTCCACTCGAGGATTAGAATTGGAGATGGTAGGCTGATTGAGGCTCAAGGCAAGGGCAGTGTGCTGATTAGCACTGGTTCAGGTAACAAGCTGATCTCAAATGTGTTTTTTGTACCTGACTTAGACCAGAATTTGCTTAGTGTAGGCCAATTAGTTGAAAAAGGCTATACATTGGTTTTTAAGGATGGTTGTTGTATTGTTCAAGACATGAATGGTCTGGAGTTAGTCACAGTCTCTATGACTGATAGGTGCTTCATGCTGGATGTTAGCCAAATAGAAAGAAAGGCATACACCAGCCTTGTTGAAAGCACTGACTTGTGGCATAGGAGACTAGGCCATGCAAATTTTAGATCCATCGATCTGTTACATAGGCTGAATTTGGTTGATGACATTTCAAAAATTGAAGTTAGTGGGAATGTTTGTGAGGTTTGTCAGCTTGGTAAGCAGGCTAGACTACCTTTTCCTGCTGACAGTGCTTGGAGAGCTCAAAACAAGCTCGAATTGGTGCACTCTGATGTTTGTGGCCCTATGAGAACACGTTCAATCAGTGAGAACAGGTACTTTGCCCTGTTTATAGATGATTTAACAAGGTTGTGCTGGGTCTACTTCTTGAAGCAAAAGTCAGAAGTGTTTGAAGCCTTCTGCAAATTCAAGGCTTATGCTGAAAATCAGTCAGGCTGCAAAATTAGAGCCTTGAGGACTGATAATGGCTCTGAATATGTGTCTGAGAGATTCCAGAAGCTTTGTGACAGTGCTGGGATTCACCATCAGCTCACAACAGTCTATACTCCTCAACAGAATGGAGTCTGTGAGAGAAAGAATAGGACTGTACTGAACATGGCCAGGTGCCTCTTGTTTCAAGGCAAGCTTCCAAGTCAGTTTTGGGCTGAGGCAGTCAACACCTCAGTGTATCTGCTCAACAGACTGCCAACTAGAGCAATCAAGGATAAGACTCCTTTTGAGGCTTGGCATAGAGTCAAACCTGTGGTAACACACTTGAAAGTGTTTGGCTGTGTATGTTATGCTTTTATTCCAGTGGAAAAGAGGACCAAGCTCGAGAGCAGGGCTACTCCAGGAATCTTTGTTGGCTACAACAGCAACAAGAAGGGCTATAGAGTGTATGATCCTACAGCAAAGAAGGTTTTAGTCAGCAGGGATGTAAAGTTTAATGAGGAAAAGGTGTGGAATTGGAATGGTGTTGAAGCTGACTTGTTGAATTGGACCAGTTAGACTTGGTTGCTGAACCTGCAGAAGAAGGACCAAGTAATGATGCTGTTGATGATACACCAGTGAGGGGCACCAGAACTTTGGCTGATGTCTATCAGAGGTGCAATGTTGCTGTGATTGGGCCCTCAGACTTTGAAGAGGCTGCTAAGAACAGAAGCTGGATGAAAGCTATGGAAGCTGAGTTGGAAATGATCAACAAAAATCAGACTTGGGAGTTAGTGAGCAGACCAGAACACAAGAGAGTCATAGGAGTTAAATGGGTGTACCGGGCCAAGTACAATGCTGATGGCTCACTAAACAAGCACAAGGCTAGGCTTGTGGTGAAGGGCTACAGTCAGCAGTATGGTGTTGACTACCTAGAAACTTTTGCTCCAGTGGCAAGACTGGATACAATTAAGCTGCTGTTTGCTTTAGCAGCTCAGAAGCAGTGGAGAGTTCACCAATTGGATGTCAAATCAGCATTCCTGAATGGTTTTCTCAAGGAAGAGATCTTCATCGAGCAACCTGAAGGTTTTGAAGTTGCTGGACATGAAGACAAAGTGTATAAGTTGAGAAAGGCCCTCTATGGCCTGAAACAGGCACCAAGGGCCTGGTATGACAGAGTTGATGCTTACCTGACCAAACTTGGATTTGTAAAGAGCCTTAGTGAGCCTACTCTGTATGTTAAAAGGTCAGAACATGAAACCTTGCTGATTGTCTCCTTGTATGTGGATGATTTACTTGTAACAGGGAGCAAAATTGAGCTCATTGATGAGTTCAAGGTCCAAATGCAGCAAGTGTTTGAAATGACAGATTTGGGGATCATGACTTACTTCCTTGGCATGGAAGTTCACCAGTCTGATCGAGGTATCTTCATCAGCCAACACTCATTTGCTTTGAAGATCCTAGACAAATTCTGCATGCATAATTGTAAAGCAGTCAGCACACCTGTGGCCCAAGGAGAAAAGCTGACTAGCAGTGGTGATCAGCAGAGGGTTGATGAGAGGCACTATCGAAGCCTAGTTGGTTGTCTGTTGTATCTAACAGCAACCAGGCCAGACATCATGTTTGGTGTCAGTCTGTTATCGAGGTTTATGCATTGTTGCAATGAGGCACATTTGAAGGCAGCAAAGAGGGTCCTTAGATACATCAAGGGCACTGCTAGTTTTGGTGTAATGTTTGAAAGTGGGAACCAACTGAAACTAGAAGGCTACTCTGACAGTGACTGGGCAGGATCCCTCGATGACATAAAGAGTACCTCAGGACACTTCTTTACACTTGGATCAGGGATGTTTTGCTGGAGTTCAAAAAAGCAGCAAACTGTTGCTCAGTCCACAGCTGAAGCAGAATACATTGCTGCAGCAGGAGCAGTTAATCAGGCCATTTGGCTAAGGAAGCTGCTTCATGACCTTAATGAAACTCAAGATGAAGCAACTGAAATTTGGGTGGATAATCAGTCTGCAGTTGCAATAGCCAAGAACCCTGTGTTCCATGGTAAGACAAAGCATTTTAAAATCAATCTGCATTTTGTTAGAGAGGCTGAACAAGCAAAGGAAGTCAGCCTTGTGCATTGCAGCTCAGGAGCACAATTGGCTGACATAATGACCAAGCCCTTAGGGGCTGCTCGATTTGAATCCTTGAGAAGTGCAATTGGAATGTGTTGCATACAGTCCAAGGAGGAGTGTTGAAAGCTGGACTGCAATGCAACATGGAGCCAGAAGCTTGCTACTGTCGAGACCAGCAGCTATCGAGCTCAGCTCATTTTGCTTGGTGTGCACGAATGGTTTTCAGACCAAATGAAGCAACTGATATTGCTATTTTGTTTTGATGTAACTTAGTTCAGTTTGATTGTAACTAGCTTTAATAGTTAGTTGGATTAAGTTTGTGATTGGATTGATGATGTAAAAGCTGATATGTCAGCTTATTTTGTATTTGACTTAAGCTTGTATTAGTTTAGTTTAAGTGGGAGTAGTTATGTCATTAGGTATCTGTCAAATGAACCAAAATTTGTAGCTCTTTTATATATTCAAATCTTGAATGAAAAATGTAATGTTCAGTTACAGCTTTGCTGAGTATTCAATTTTGTTCATTGCTTTGCTTTTTCTTTGCTTCGATTCTTCTTGCTTCAGTCTTACAAATACAGATTTGAAACTTTGTTTGATGCTTGCTGCTGCCATTATTCCAACAGCTTGCACTACCTGCATACCGGCAAAAATCGACCCATTGTTCATGGTGATATCAGTACTTCCAGTATCTTGTTAGATGTAAACTGGACAGCCAAGATCTTGAGCTTTGGGTTTACCATGGCATCCCACAACAGTGATGGCTACAGTATCCACATTGGTTCTCAAACTGATGTGTATTCATTTGGGTTGGTTCTGTTGGAAGTATTCTCCGGAAGGGCGGCGCCGCTAAATCTGAAAACAGAGAACGACGGGAACAGCGGCAGCAATGGTGACGATGATAACGAAAGTCTTATTCCACCCGCATCAGATTGCCTTGAGAAGGGAGATGTTGATCAACTCGTGGATCAAAGTTTGAAAGGGAAGATCTCATTGGAATCTGTTGGGAACTTAGTGAAGATCACGAAACAATGCTTGGCAAAGAAAGAGGTGAAGTGGCCATCCATGAGTGAGGTGCTTTACAGCTTAGAGCGACTGCAAATGAGCCAGGATAATGAGTCGAACGAGTCATCGCCCAAGGGGTTATACCAAGAAAGCTGCTCAGATTTGATGATAGGTGTGGAGTTCTCTGATATGTTGATGTCTAGTGGACGTTGAAAACTAAGTCCTTAATCAACAGAACAATATCAACAAAATAGAATGCGATGCAGGGGAATTGGAATCTGTGCAGATTGTTAGGAGGAATGTGAGATACAGATTAGATTGCATCAAATACTTAGTTATGTTTCTGGGGATTTTAACCTCTTGGGGCATTGGACTCCCTAAACATGTGGTATTATTCTTGGGTTGAAATGGAATTTTGGCTAAATCAAGTGGTATCATGCCTTTCTCAGATTAAAGGTTCAAATCCTATCAATGATGCCACGCATAATCTATCGACGAGAATATCTCGATTTTTAAATCTATTGTCTATCAAGTGTTCAAACTTTCCACAAAGTCAGAAGGTGAAGTCTCAGGTCAATCTGAGATAATGCCAACTTGTTAAAAAAGTCCAACGATCCCAAAATGTTAAATTCCCTTCATGTAAATTCAAAATTAGATATCTAGAGCTTGAAATAAATGTATAGGTGTAAATAACATTTTCTTGTGGTACATATTGTCAACTTTTTCTTCAAGTACATATTGCGATTATTGTAAATTATGTATAAAGAAAAGATGGATGGGTTGAAAGCAGGATATAGTATGTATTATTGGCATTCATCCTAATATTAGCTAACAATATTATATGATATTGCGATGGTATCTTTTTTCATGAATATTATTTTATTATTATGACAATTCAAATAATAAATGGTGAATTCATATATAAATTGGTGGCGAAATTATTGACCGCACTTTAATGTAAGTGAATGTTAGGTTGTAATATAAAAGTATTATAACCGAATATTGGTATGTGTTTCGAGGATCATACCCAAGGGATTGATATTTAGAGAAAACTATTATTAAATTAATCACTTGAAATAATTACTAATCTACTAGTGTCACGAATTAGTAGTGTAAACTCCAAATCAAACAACCATAATAAAGTTAATTAAATTAATTTAGATAAAATCTAACCCTAGGTTAATTTATTCGGATTTTCTTATTCCTAGTTTTGACTACATAAGCTACTTAGCCTAGAATCAATTGTGTTCTGATTATTAACTAAGTCAATAAATACTCTTAATTAAGTATTTACCATCCTTAGAGGTCTTATTAGGGTCATTAATCCATGTATCTTTACTAAGGATTACCACCTAAGCTACTCTTCAAGTCTCAACTAGGCATATGGATACCCTTCCAGTCTCACCGCTTGACACAAGTTTTACTCAACAGGATACCCTCCCGGTCTCACTGACCACTGCCAAATATGCAAACATTTGGACTAGAAATACTACAACAAAAAGATAAATAATAAAGCAGCAATGTTTGCAAGTTTACAAGTCAAATTGTAATATAGTATTGTACAACGGGGTACAAGAAGTACACCGAGAATCGTACCCAAGGGAGGATGGATTAAACTCAATATTATCTTCTACAGTAAGAGGTCTAAATTGTAATAACTGAAAATTATATTATAAAAAATAACAGTAAAATTTATGATCATAAAATAAATTAAATTGATTGAAAAGAAATTAACAATTAAAAAAATCCCAAATAACAGGCAGAAGATTAACTCGCTTCAGTGGTTGTAAGTAATTTCAAAACTTGGGTTTTAGTGTATTAGTCAATTATTTGTAAAAACTCACTTATCTTTTGACCTCGTAATTTAAAATTGAGATAAACTATGAGGTGCTCGGTAAACTTATCCTTTTGACCTATTTACCTAGATTACTTCCTAGGGTCGTCAATCCTAGGGTTTAAGCATGCACAATTTAAGCCAACTAATTCTGAGATAAACCCTTTATTTTCCATTAAGTACTCCCACATCCACCCATTAATCTTCCTAAAGGAATTAGCCACTCATGAATCTAAATGTCATTTTCCCTAAAAATAATTTAATCATGCAAAACACACAAATTAAATTAAAACGAGAGGAAGATAGAAATTGATCTATTTGATAAGTTGGATGTGATTGGTTCCACAAACTCCTTTAGCAGCAAGTAAGAAATAAAGTTGTTTAGAAAATATAATAAAGCCTAACTAAAACTAAATATACTAACTAAAACCCTAAGAATGACCTTCTAAGTTGCCTCCCATAGGTTAACCTAAACTTTGTTATTTACAAGCAAAGTTAGTTGTAACTCATGAAAAGAGTTATATTTTGAGCCTCTAAACTTGATTAAGTGCTTGTACTTAAGTAGATATATTTGTATTTTTAGGTTATTATTAGAACATTGTATAATAAAGCTTGGATTTTGCCTTAAATGTCATTTTATGTTACTTTTTCTATTGAAAAGAAGAGAATTGGTTGTTGCATGTAGCAGATACAGGAAGGATGAAGAAAATGAGAAAAAAAAGGAAGAGAATGAGTGAAGTGAAATATTGCCATGGAAAAATGTTGGATGGATTACCAACATGAATGCCATGGCAATTCTAGGATAATGCTATGCAGCACTCAGTCCATGTCACTCACAGCCAGCTGGAATTATACTAGAAAAATTTATTTGAAAAAGAGGAAGCAAAAGATGTGTGTTGAGAGAGAGGGACCTACCCTACAAAAGAGGAAAGAGAAATAAAAAGAAAAAAAAGAGGATTTTGGGGAGAGGAATTGAAAAGGATTTAGGGAGTATTTTTCTCTCTAGAAAATGTGGTGAAAAATTCCAAAGAAAATGGAAGAGGGTAGCAGCTTAAGAGAAGAGTAGAGACGCAAGGGAAAGGATGAGAAATCAACCCTAGGTCTTGCACAATTTAACAGCATCGAAGTCAAAGCTGAAATGGCGAAAGCTTCCTGTAGTTCTACTGTAACACCCTGAACCCGAGACCGTCGCCGGAGTCGAACACGGGGTGTTAACAGACTTCAAACCACTTATTTGACATTTCCCAGACAAGCTGCCAATCTGCGTACTAGTCGCTTTAAAAATCATATCTTGAGTTCTGAAACTCGAAATCCAGTTCCGTAAATTTTCGCTGAAACTAGACTCATATACGTATATGGTACAATTTTTGTAGAATTTTTTGTTGGGCCAATTAGTACAGTTTATTAGTAAAATTCTCCCCTATTACAGGGTGCGACTACACTGACCTTCATGCATTACGATTTTGATAACTCCCTGTACAGAGCTTCAATACCGATGCCGTTTGTTTCTATAGAAACTAGACTCATAGAGGAATCTATAAATATATGGCATGACTCCTAATTATCTCTGGTTAATTTATAATGAATTTCCAAAGTCGGAACAGGGAATCCAGAAACTGTTCTGGCCCTGTCTCACGAGAACCTGAATATCTCTTAACATACTGTCCATATGATCGTTTCGTTACTTCTATATGAAAATAGACTCATCGAGCTTCGATTACATAATTTATTCACTATTTAATTCCATTCCTACTAATTTTTGTAATTTTTCAATCTCACATCACTGCTGCTGCCAGCATCTGTTACTGAAGCAACTATGCCTATTTCGTGATTTCTCATTGATCTAACTAGTAATTCATCATACATATCACAAAATTATAATCATGACTAGCCATACCAAAGGCTAATCATTGTCAAACATCTCCCTACTACACTATTGCCATATCATGAATCTTAACACCAAAAATAATCAACCATGACATATGGCATAAAAAAATCGAATTACCAAGACTTACGACCTAACATTATAAAACCAAATCCAACCGAACATTTATGCCATTTTCGCATGGCTAAAAGTTTACATACCAAAGTTCAAACACAACATAATAGCCTATACATGCCGAAATGTTCTCCTAAGCCGACTAAGAAGAAAGTACCAAAACTTGCTAGCTGCTGTGATGACTTCGATGACGGCCCGACCACGCGAAGGAAACGAATCCAAGAAGCCTAAAATAGGTGACGAGGAAAACACCGAGTGAGTATATAACTCAGTAAGTCATAAGCAATGCACTACCATCCATTAATAACATTATCACAAGAGGAAACAAAATGGAACGAGGCTAGTTACTCCATCCACACCGAACCATACCATAGTTCCTTAGGCCTATCGGTTCCATCTCATACCAAGTCATGCATTCACATTCCATATACTAATTGATAGGATATTTGAGGCATTTTCATACATCATTTTATTTTCATTACAATCATACAACTAGACGACCTTTCACCTACTCCACGATAAATCTTATATACGTGACTTCAAGTATAATTGTCACATAGGTTCAAAACTTACCAAGCTCAACTCCAAATATAAACGTAGCGCCTATTAGCCATGAACTCAAGGTACTTACCTTTTTCCGCTGTCCAAAATCGACTCGGTAATGTCGCATCCTTAATGTAAATAATTTATAGAAAGTATATATATATAGTGGGTTCGCACACATAGTGCTTAATAATCAACCACGCACACTTAGTGCCATGTACTTTAAACTCGCACACTTAGTGCCATGCATTTCAAGTTCGCACACCTAGTGCCAATCTCACAACCGTGAACACTTATTGTCCGCACACTTAGTGCCGAAAACCAGCCACTCTATAGGCTTCACTTCCTTTTTACATTCGACAAATTTCATCTCTACATACATATACATTTGTATACATTTCATCTCATTAAACACAATTGTATAGGTATTACGATCATTTAAATCAATACCAAAGATATGCTTAATGACTTACCTTGTGTTAGGTAAAATAGTTCCAAGTCGGCTACTCGATGACCTTCGATTTTCCCTTGTTGGACGCCTCTCCTTTAGAGTCTTGAGCGTAAACAAATAAATTAACTCATTTAACCGCTTTGCTACATATATTGGTATCCACATTTTAATGATTTTATGACATACGAAACGACATGGTAAAATTTTCATCTTGCTACTTTATGTTCTTAGCTATTCGGCTAATAACCTCATGCAATTACCATACTATCAATAATCTAATCACACATGCATATGCATACTTGGACATTCGGTAATCACCTTTGCTAATTTTAAACTCAACATCACATAAGCTCCCAAGTGATGGCCGAATGCTTCATTTGTTACCCAACTAACCATTCAACAACCTCAACCTCATTACCACCCTTTTATGCCTAATTATCTAAGTCAAGATAAGATCATCAACATGCCTAACTATAGCCGAATGTGCAACATTAATCTATCATTTCTATCTCATTTAACACTTAACATTTACCACATATCGATTCACCAAACTCTCCATCTATTCATGCTCTCATATTCGGTCACCCATACCCATACTAACCATATAACTAATTAATCCTAGGGTTAAACACAAGTGCAATATTGAAGCACCATGGCCGAACCTTCATGAAGTTGCTAAGACCCCTCATTTCTACTCCTCACACACTCTCACATCCAAACCTTTTTATTAAACACTCAAGCTCAATCATCTTCATGCCTCATCACCACAACATCAAAACACCAACCAAGAAAGACAACACCCATGGCCGAATATCATCTCCATCACATAGCAAGATTTAGACCATGGGCTAGGTAGAACTCAAACTAACAACTAAAACATGCATGCATCTCATGGAACATCATCAAACATACCTTAGCCTAGTTACATGCATGGCCGAATCTCTTCAACCTTTCTTCTTCCTTCCTCCTTCAAATTTTCGGCCAAGGTGTTAAAGGATGAACACCCTTTCTTTTTTTTTTTCTTTTCTTTGTCTAGTTACGGCAAATGGAGGGGGGGATGGATGAGACAACTTTGTTTTCATCACCCCTCCCTTTTCATTACTTAATTACTAACCCTTTATTTATTCTTTCTAACATAACACACTAAGCCAACATGTTCCCAACATGTTTCCACCCATAGCATGGCCGGCCACTAGCTCAAATTTTGGGTAATTTGACATGCAAACCCATCATTTTATAACATGCATTAATAGGCCACTTCACATTTGCCTAGCACATTTCTAAATTTTCTCACATAAGTCCTATTTAATAAAATTCACTTACAATTAACAAAATTCAAACATGAAATTTTCACACATGCATATATACATATAATAAGCATCAAATATGATGGCTAATTATTATTATGACTCAGTTTTGTGGTCCCGAAACCACTTCCCGACTAGGGTCAATTTTGGGCTGTCACAACTCTCCCCCACTTAAGAAATTTTCGTCCCCGAAAATCTTACCGGTAAATAGGTTTGGGTATCGTTCTTTATCGAGCTCTCGGTTTCCCAAGTAGCTTTTTCGATCCCGTGTTTGAGCCATAACACCTTTACTAACGGAACCCTTTTGTTTCGCAACTCCTTCACTTCACGAGCTAGGATACGCATCGGCTCTTCTTCATAACTCATATCGGCTTGAATTTCAACCTCCGACGGACTAATTATGTGCGAAGGATCAGATCTATAGCGTCGAAGCATCGAAACATGAAAGACGTCGTGAATCTTTTCAAGTTCAGGGGTAAAATCAATCGATACGCAACTGGACCGACTCGTTCGGATATTTCGTATGGCCCAATGAATCTCGGACTCAACTTGCCCTTTCGGCCAAATCTGAGTACCTTTTTCCAAGGCGAAACTTTAAGAAACACTTTATCTCCCACCTGATATTCAATGTCTTTTCGTTTCAAATCCGCATATGATTTCTGACGATCTATGGCTGCCTTTAGACTTTCACGGATTACCTTTACTTTCTGTTCGGCATCTTTAATCAAATCGACTCCGAAAATTTTACTTTCACCGAGCTCGGTCCAAAACAATGGTGTACGGCATTTACGACCGTACAAAGCCTCGTAAGGTGCCATATTAATACTTGATTGAAAACTATTGTTGTAAGCGAATTCAATCAAAGGTAAATACCGTTCCCATGAACCACTAAACTCAAGGATGCAGCATCTCAGCATATCCTCGAGTATCTGAATTATCCGCTCGGATTGACCATCGGTTTGGGGATGAAAAGCGGTGCTAAAATGCAGCTTGGTACCCAAAGCTTCTTGCAATTTCTTCCAAATCGTGAGGTGAATCTCGGATCTCTATCCGACACGATAGAAATAGGTACCCCGTGTAATCTCACAATCTGAGAAACATACAATTCGGCTAATTTATCCAATGAAAAATCCGTACGCACGGGGATAAAGTGAGCCGACTTAGTCAATCTATCAACAACAACCAAATCGTATCCTTCTTACTTGCTGACAATGGCAGTCCGGACACAAAGTCCATTGTGACTCGATCCCATTTCCACTCGGGTATCATGATCGGCTGAAGTAATCCTGAAGGCACTTGATGTTCTGCTTTCACTTGTTGACATATTAAACATCTCGAAACAAAGTCAGAGATGTCCCGTTTCATACCATGCCACCAAAACTGACGTTTCAAATCGTTGTACATTTTCGTACTCCCCGGGTGAATTGACATTCGGCTACAATGGGCTTCGTTCAGAATCATCGAAATGAGTTTCGAATTCCTTGGAACACACAAATGACTTCTGAATCTCAAACAATCGTCATCATCAATTTGAAATTCGGATTCCATATTCGGAACACATTCAGCCCGTTTTGCAACCAATTCATCGTCGACTTTCTGAGCTTCACTAATTTGACGAATCAATAACGGTTTGGCCTTTAATTCAGCTACTAACACATTGTCGGGTAGAACAGACAAGTGCACATTCATCGCTCGTAAAGCAAACAGTGATTTCCGGCTTAAGGCGTCCGCAACCACATTAGCCTTTCCCGGGTGGTAATCAATGACAAGCTCGTAATCTTTCAACAACTCAAGCCAACATCTTTGTCGCAGATTTAAGTCTCTTTGAGTCATCAAATATTTGAGGCTTTTGTGATCTGAAAATACATGGCACTTTTCGCCAAACAAATAATGTCGCCATATTTTCAAAGCAAATACGATGGCGGCTAGTTCGAGATCATGGGTTGGATAATTTCTCTCGTGTGGCTTCAATTGTCTCGACGCATAGGCCACAACTCGACCTTCTTGCATCAATACGCAACCCAACCCGAGTAGGGATGCGTCACTATAAATGACAAACTCTTTGCCTGATTCGGGTTGCACTAAAATTGGAGCTTCAGTCAAATAAGTTTTCAGTTGATCGAAACTTTTCTGACATTTCTCCGTCCATTTGAACTTAGCATCCTTTTGAAGTAGCTTCGTCATTGGTGTGGCTATCATCGAGAAACCTTTTACAAATCGTCGGTAATAACCAGCGAGCCCCAGGAAGCTCCGAACTTCGGTAACATTTCTTGGAGGCTTCCAGTTAAGTATGGCTGAAATTTTGCTCGGGTCAACTCGAATACCAGATGCGGATACCACATGACCCAAGAAGCTAACCTCTCTTAACCAGAACTCACACTTACTGAACTTCGCATATAACTGCTTATCCGCAAAATTTGCAACACTAATCTCAGGTGTTCAGCATGTTTGGTCTCATCTCTTGAATAGACCAAGATATCGTCAATGAACACAACTACGAACCGATCCAAATACTGTCTGAAGATCCGATTCATCAAATCCATAAATACCGCAGTGGCATTAGTGAGCCCGAACGGCATCACTAAGAACTCTAGTGACCGTATCTCGTTCTGAAAGCAGTTTTGGGTACGTCCGAATCTCGAATCCGCAACTGATAATAACCCGATCTCAAATCTATCTTTGAAAACATTGAGGCTCCCTTTAATTGATCAAACAAATCATCAATACGCGGTAACGGATATTTATTCTTTATCGTCACTTTATTCAGTTGACGATAGTCAATGCACAACCTCATGGTTCCGTCCTTCTTTTTCACGAACAATACTGGTGCTCCCCAAGGTGAGAAACTTGGTCGAGCGAAACCTCTATCCGTTAATTCTTGCAATTGAACTTTCAATTCCTTTAATTCTGTTAATGCCATACGAGACGGGGCTATTGAGATCGGCGTGGTACCAGGTACAATCTGATGCCGAATTCCACCTCTCGAACCGGTGGCAACCCCGGTAACTCCTCAGGAAAAACATCTGAATACTCACAAACCACTGGTACTGATTCAAGTTTCCTTTCCGTCTCTTTGCTATCAAATACATACGCAAGGTATGCTTCACAACCCTTTTTCATATATCTCTGAGCGGTCATTGAAGATATTATCACTGGCACCCCCTTCCAATCGGTAGACTCAACTCGGACTACCTCATCATTTGCACTCCTCAAATTGATGGTTTTTCTTTTGCAGTTCACCACTGCATCATGTACGGTCAACCAATCCATACCAAGAATAACATCAAATTCGTCAAACGGCAAAAGCATCAAATCGGCCGGAAAACAGGATTCTCGGATTATTAGAGGGCATTTCTTACACACTTTATCAACAAGTACGTATTGACCCAAAGGATTTGACACTCGAATTACAAACTCAGTAGACTCAACAGGTAGAGTCTTACTGAATGCTAAGGTTTCACATACATATGAATGAGTAGAGCCAGGGTCAATCAATGCAATCACATTAGTATCAAAGAGAGTGAAGGTACCAGTGATGACGTCAGGGGAGGATGCCTCCTCTCGTGCGCGAATGGCATATGCTCTAGCAGGAGTACGGTTCTCGGCTCGAACAGCCGTATCAGAGGCTCCTCTCTGACTACCACCCCTACCTCCTAAAATTCTCGGTGGTCTACCTTTAGTTGTCACTCCACTAGGTCTTGCACCTTGAATCTTATTCTTCTCATCAAGCTCCGTGCAATCTCTAATGAAGTGGTCCTTCGAACCGCATCCTAACAGGCCCTGTTAGTAGACTTACCCCAACATTCACCTAGGTGTCGTCTTCCGCATTGGGGACATTCAGGTTTCTCTTGACGATTATTGCCACACTAGCTACCGAAGTAGCTCGGGAGTCCGTCGAGGGTCGTGCTTTGATGGAAATTCCCGCAGTCGCCCTCGACTTATTAGTGTCCTCCCTGAACTTCTTTACAGCTGAGAATGGAGCTTTACCCGTCGATCTTTTACGATAGTCTCTAGCTTCAAATTCAGCCTTCTTCTTCTCCTTTCCAAGTTCTTCCACCTTGCAGGCTCGTTCGACTAGTGTTACGAATTCTTTTATCTCCAAAATACCCACTAGTAGCTTTAAATCTTCATTCAATCCTTCTTCGAATCTCTTGCACATAGCAACCTCATCAGCTACACACTCCCGGGCATACCTACTGAGTCTTACGAATTCATGTTCGTATTCAGATACTGTCATACGGCCTTGCTTGAGTTCCAAGAATTCCTTGCGCTTTTGATCAATGAACCGTTGACTAATATATTTCTTTCGGAATTCCGTTTGAAAGAAGTCCCAAGTAACTCGTTCGTTTGGGACTATGGAAATCAGGGTCCTCCACCAATAGTAGGCTGAGTCCCGCAACAAGGATATAGCACACTTTAGACATTCATCGGTGTGCATGACAGTTCATCAAACACCCAAATGGTGTTATCAAGCCAGAACTCGGCCCTTTCAGCATCATCAGTAACTATGGCCCTGAACTCCTCAGCCCCGCGCTTCCTAATCAAGTCTACAGGTGGCTTACTCAGCCTCACAGGATCAGTGACTGATGGCATTATGGGCTCTTGGGGTGGATTATTCAAACCCGGGAATTGTTGGACAGCCGGATTGGTTCGGGCATATTGCGCGACCCACTCATTCATCATGGTAAAGAAGGCTTGTTTAGCCCCCTCACCTTGATTATTCGCAGATGACTGAGGTTCAACAGGCGGTGTCCCTTGTGCAGGAGCAGCCGCTACACTTTCAACGTCATCCGCTAAGGTTCTCTCTACACCGGGGTCCATTTACTAATCAAAACAAAAATTTTAACCGTCAGAAGTCATCACACATTTAAACATTAACATTAAGGCATGTATAGCTAGACTCATACGCGCTATGGTAGTCCTAGAACCGACTAAACCATAGCTCTGATACCAATAAAATTGTAACACCCCGAACCCGAGACCGTCGCCGGAGTCGAACACGAGGTGTTAACAGACTTCAAACCACTTATTTGACATTTCCCAGACAAGCTGCCAATCTGCATACTAGTCGCTTTAAAAACCATATCTTGAGTTCTGAAACTCGAAATCCAGTTCCGTAAATTTTCCCTGAACTAGACTCATATACCTATATGGTAGAATTTTTGTAGAATTTTTGGTTGGGCCAATTAGTACAGTTTATTAGTTAAATTCTCCCTATTACAGGGTACGACTACACTGACCTTCATGCATTACGATTTGGATAACTCCCTGCACAGAGCTTCAATACCGATGCCGTTTGTTTCTATAGAAACTAGACTCATAGAGGAATCGATACATATATGGAATGACTCCTAATTATCTCTGGTTAATTTATAATGAATTTACAAAGTCGGAACAGGGAATCCAGAAACCGTTCTGGCCCTGTCTCACGAGAACCTGAATATCTCTTAACATACTGTCCATATGATCGTTTCGTTACTTCTATATGAAAATAGACTCATCGAGCTTCGATTACATAATTAATTCACTATTTAATTCCATTCCTACTAATTTTTGTAATTTTTCAATCTCACGTCACTGCTGCTGCCAGCATCTGTTACTGAAGCAACAATGCCTATTTCGTGATTTCTCATTGATCTAACTAGTAATTCATCATACATATCACAAAATTATAATCATGACTAGCCATACCAAAGGCTAATCATTGTCAAACATCTCCCTACTACACTATTGCCATATCATGAATCTTAACACCAAAAATAATCAACCATGACATATGGCATAAAAAAAATCGAATTACCAAGACTTACGACCTAACATATAAAACCAAATCCAACGAACATTTATGCCATTTTCGCATGGCTAAAAGTTTACATACCAAAGTTCAAACACAACATAATAGCCTATACATGCCGAAATGTTCTCCTAAGCCGACTAAGAAGAAAGTACCAAAACTTGCTAGCTGCTGTGATGACTTCGATGACGGCCCGACCACGCGAAGGAAACGAATCCAAGAAGCCTAAAATAGGTGACAAGGAAAACACCGAGTGAGTATATAACTCAGTAAGTCATAAGCAATGCACTACCATCCATTAATAACATTATCACAAGAGGAAACAAAATGAACGAGGCTAGTTACTCCATCCACACTGAACCATACCATAGTTCCTTAGGCCTATCGGTTCCATCTCATACCAAGTCATGCATTCACATTCCATATACTAATTGATAGGATATTTGAGGCATTTTCATACATCATTTTATTTTCATTACAATCATACAACTAGACGACCTTTCACCTACTCCACGATAAATCTTATATACGTGACTTCAAGTATAATTGTCACATAGGTTCAAAACTTACCAAGCTCAACTCCAAATATAAACGTAGCGCCTATTAGCCATGAACTCAAGGTACTTACCTTTTTCCGCTGTCCAAAATCGACTCGGTAATGTCGCATCCTTAATGTAAATAATTTATAGAAAGTATATATATAGTGGGTTCGCACACATAGTGCTTAATAATCAACCACGCACACTTAGTGCCATGTACTTTAAACTCGCACACTTAGTGCCATGCATTTCAAGTTCGCACACCTAGTGCCAATCTCACAACCGTGAACACTTATTGCCCGCACACTTAGTGCCGAAAACCAGCCACTCTATAGGCTTCACTTCCTTTTTACATTCGACAAATTTCATCTCTACATACATATACATTTGTATACATTTCATCTCATTAAACACAATTGTATAGGTATTACGATCATTTAAATCAATACCAAAGATATGCTTAATGACTTACCTTGTGTTAGGTAAAATAGTTCCAAGTCGGCTACTCGATGACCTTCGATTTTCCCTTGTTGGACGCCTCTCCTTTAGAGTCTTGAGCTTAAACAAATAAATTAACTCATTTAACCGCTTTGCTACATATATTGGTATCCACATTTTAATGATTTTATGACATACGAAACGACATGGTAAAATTTTCATCTTGCTACTTTATGTTCTTAGCTATTCGGCTAATAACCTCATGCAATTACCATACTATCAATAATCTAATCACACATGCATATGCATACTTGGACATTCGGTAATCACCTTTGCTAATTTTAAACTCAACATCACATAAGCTCCCAAGTGATGGCCGAATGCTTCATTTGTTACCCAACTAACCATTCAACAACCTCAACCTCATTACCACCCTTTTATGCCTAATTATCTAAGTCAAGATAAGATCATCAACATGCCTAACTATAGCCGAATGTGCAACATTAATCTATCATTTCTATCTCATTTAACACTTAACATTTACCACATATCGATTCACCAAACTCTCCATCTATTCATGCTCTCATATTCGGTCACCCATACCCATACTAACCATATAACTAATTAATCCTAGGGTTAAACACAAGTGCAATATTGAAGCACCATGGCCGAACCTTCATGAAGTTGCTAAGACCCCTCATTTCTACTCCTCACACACTCTCACATCCAAACCTTTTTATTAAACACTCAAGCTCAATCATCTTCATGCCTCATCACCACAACATCAAAACACCAACCAAGAAAGACAACACCCATGGCCGAATATCATCTCCATCACATAGCAAGATTTAGACCATGGGCTAGGTAGAACTCAAACTAACAACTAAAACATGCATGCATCTCATGGAACATCATCAAACATACCTTAGCCTAGTTACATGCATGGCCGAATCTCTTCAACCTTTCTTCTTCCTTCCTCCTTCAAATTTTCGGCCAAGGTGTTAAAGGATGAACACCCTTTCTTTTTTTTTCTTTTCTTTGTCTAGTTACGGCAAATGGAGGGGGGGGATGGATGAGACAACTTTGTTTTCATCACCCCTCCCTTTTCATTACTTAATTACTACCCTTTATTTATTCTTTCTAACATAACACACTAAGCCAACATGTTCCAACATGTTTCCACCCATAGCATGGCCGGCCACTAGCTCAAATTTTGGGTAATTTGACATGCAAACCCATCATTTTCATAACATGCATTAATAGGCCACTTCACATTTGCCTAGCACATTTCTAAATTTTCTCACATAAGTCCTATTTAATAAAATTCACTTACAATTAACAAAATTCAAACATGAAATTTTCACACATGCATATATACATATAATAAGCATCAAATATGATGGCTAATTATTATTATGACTCAGTTTTGTGGTCCCGAAACCACTTCCCGACTAGGGTCAATTTTGGGCTGTCACATCTACCTTTATTTTGTTAATTAATTTCTTTGATTTCTAAACTATTGATGATGATGTTGAATGTTATTCTAATTTTGGATTTTAAATCCCAACCAATGAACTAATCTCATTTGGGTTGGAATTACGTCGTGAATCTTTATTATCTTTAATGCCCATGGTCTTATTTTGAGTAGATTTACCGTTTCATTCGATATTTTGTTATTTTAGATGCATGCTTGCAAACTCTAGACATAGATGACTGTATGGTATGTTATTAAACTTTATTTAATTCTTAAAAGGTTAAATAAGTTGGGTTGTAATCGATTGATATAGGCGAGTACTTGACAAAATACTCATAGCACTCTAGACATAGAAGTTGCGATTTGTGCAGGAAAAGGAAGAACAATTTGGATATCATTATTGAGACTTTTAGACATACAAAGACTCAAAATGATAGCTTAAAGTCTTTCTTCGAAAGAAGTAGACTGCAATAGTTATTCTTTGCGTAGTAGCTTGGTCAAGATTTTTCCATGGCATTATTATGTTATAAAGATAAAACTTGAGTAATTCCAACCTTCCCATTCAACAATATCAATCCTCTTAACTTTGTCTCATAGAATTGCCACAACATTTTATTCATTATTTGATTTTTATATTTCATACATTAGTATTTCACATCAAATCATTATTTTGTTTACTTTTCCATAAGTTTAATTAGTATAGTTTATAGTAATAACACATCCATATTTACCCATTTCGATCCTTGTGGAGGCAATCTCACTTCTCACTTTATTACTTGATCCAATGTGTATACTTGCACATTCGCATTACATTTCACACACGACAAGTTTTTGGCGCCACTTTCGGGGATCGGTAACATTGGTGAAATTTGGTTTGTTATTATCTATTTAATTTTGTTAGTTTTAGCTTATTTAGTTTTTTTTTATTTTGTTTTTCAGGTTTGTTGTTAGTGCATGAGTAGATGTAATTCTACAATTGAAGAATATTCTTTTGATCCAGAAATTGAGAGAACAATAAGAAGAAGGAGAAAAAATTACGAGAATTGGATAAAATTGGAAATGATCTAGATAGAGAAGAGCTATTACATCCAAATGATAGGGATGTTGATATTCCTTGTATGATATATGATAGAGACAAACCTATTAGAGAACATGTAGTGCCCATTTTAGATGATCTGAATCTAGGAATTGTCAGGCCACATATTCAAGCTCAACTTTTCGAGTTAAAGCTTGTGATGTTTGAAATGCCACAAATTATAGGACAGTTTAGTGGATTACCAATTGAAGATCCACGACTGTATTTACAACTCTTTTTGGTAATTTGCGATTCATTTAGGCAGAAGGGTGTTCCTGAAGATGCCCTAAAAATCAAGTTATTTCCTTATCCATTGCGAGATCGGGCCAGAGCATGGTTAAATGCATTACCATCAAGAACGGTGGCATATTGGAATGAACTATGTCAAAGGTTTCTGCTAAGATATAATCCTCCAAACATGATTGCCAAGTTGAGGAATGATATTACATCTTTTTTGCAATCCGAGGATGAGACATTATATGAAGCATGTGAGAGATTCAATGAGTTACTTAGAAAATGTTTGATGTTTTCTAGAATTGGACACAAATGGAAATATTTCACAATGGATTTACTGCACATACAAGAATGGTAGTGGATGCATCTGCTAATCGACCTTTGCTAGATAAATCCTACAATGATGCATATGAAATTCTGGAGAGGATAGCGAACAATGATTATTAATATCCAACTAGAAAAGTGGGTACTGAAAGAAGAGTTCCTGGAGCTACAGAACTTGATGCGATCACCTCATTAACAACTCAGATATCATCCCTAACTAATATAATTAAAACATTGAAGAGATCAGCTACAGTGTAGGAAATGAAAACAGTCGAGCTAACATGTGTATATTGTAGGGAAGATAATGTTTTTAATGAATGTCCATCGAACCCAGCATCAGTATATTACATGGGAAATTTCAATTGGAACAACAACCCATATTCCAATACCTACAATCCAAGGTGGAAACAACATCCAAATTTCAGCTGGGGTAATCAAGGATTGAGAAATTCTAGTAGTGTTGTTCGAAAGAATGCCATCAGTGCACTACCTGATTATAATCAACTGTGCCATGGAAAAATATTCAACAAAGTTCAGCATCATCTTCTTCATCTATGGAAGCTCTGTTGAAGGAATACATGGCCAAGAACGATGTCGTAATTCAGAGTCAAGCTGCATCTTTACGAGCTTTAGAAAATCAAGTCGGGAAAATTGCTAATGCATTAAGCTCATGACAGCAAGGAGCATTACCAAGTGATACTGAGAATTCAAGACCACAAGTGTCATAATGTTGCCTACATAAGAGTACGGGGGCCTAGTAAGCAACGCTAGAAAAGGGGGGCCTAAATTACCATAGAATCGCCACTAACCAATTAGGGTTAGGTTGGTTAGCCACCCATCGTCTAAAAGTCTAGAATTAATACTACATAAAAATCTTAAAAGCCTAGACTCAATCTCATCACCAAATTTTGGGTTCAGGAGTACGGTTAT
The DNA here is from genome assembly GCF_007990345.1 of Gossypium hirsutum. NCBI lineage: Eukaryota > Viridiplantae > Streptophyta > Magnoliopsida > Malvales > Malvaceae > Gossypium > Gossypium hirsutum. Next base: position 25,785,387 of record NC_053436.1, read on the forward strand.
GTGTGGGAAGGTTATAGCACCCTACAACGCCTACCAGGGGATAGTCCTATGGGGTCTTAGGAGCTAGTTTTTTTTATTTAAGCATATTAATGTCTTAATCTAGACTAAAATCTTATGGATATCTTAAATAACTCTAAAGTAATTGCCTCCGATTTACGTGTAACTCGATTAAGATGTGTTCACCAAACTTATCTAATTTGAAACTTAAATTAGAGATTTTTACTTTTAAAGGGAACACGAAAGGATACCTAAATAATTTTAGTAAATACCTTCAATTCCTAAAATTAATTCTATTTTAGAATTCTAAAAAAAACCTAAAAATTACCAATGAATTAAGAGAAATATTAAAATCCATCTACAACTTATTCGATCTTTTATTATTATTATTTAAAAGATTTAATTAATAACGTTGAACCTATCAAGATCTTACGAACGTATCCTATGTTGGGTTTATGATTTATCTTACTTAAAAATTCTTGATCTAAGGTTTAAATTCGTCAAAATCCTAAAATAATATGTCTTAAATAACATTTATTAGCTTTCTTAAAATGTTTCTAAAATAAAATACTTAGAAAGACCTACTCATGATTTACAATTCACCTACAAAAGTCTTTAGTTTTAATCTTGAACAAAGTTCTAAAGAATATTTACATATTAATTTAAGATTCTAAAGAGGAATCCTATATGATATTTAAAATTAGTTTAAAGGTAACACCCCGAACCCGAGACCGTCACCGGAGTTGAACACGAGGTGTTAACAGACTTTTAAAAGAAAATTTCCAGACACTGCCAATCTGCGTAACGGTCGCTTTAAAAATCATATCTTGAGTTCAGAAACTCGGAATCCAGTTCCGTAAATTTTCCCTGAAACTAGACTCATATGCCCATCTACCCCGAACCCGAGACCGTCACCGGAGTTGAACACGAGGTGTTAACAGACTTTTAAAAGAAAATTTCCAGACACTGCCAATCTGCGTAACAGTCGCTTTAAAAATCATATCTTGAGTTCAGAAACTCGGAATCCAGTTCCGTAAATTTTCCCTGAAACTAGACTCATATGCCCATCTACATATTTTTTTCTAGAATTTTTGGTCGGGCCAATTAGTACAGTTTATTAGTCAAATTCTCCCATGTTACAGGGATCGACTACCCTGACCTTTGCGCATTATGACTTGGATATCTCCTTTTACAGGGCTCAAATACTGATGCCGTTTGTTTCTATAGAAACTAGACTCAGAGAGGAATCTATACATATATGGCTTGACTCCTAATTGTCTCTGGTTAATTTATAATGAATTTCCAAAGTCGGAACAGGAAATCCAGAAACGTTCTAGCCCTGTCTCACGAGAACCTGAATATCTCTTAATATACTGTCTGTATGATTGTTTCGTTACTTTCCTATGAAAATAGATTCATCAAGGTTCGTTTACATAATTTATTCACTATTTAATTCCATTCCTACTATTTTTAGTGATTTTCCAAATCTACATCACTGCTGCTGTCAGCATCTGCCTTTAAGGTAGACTTTACCTATTTCATGGTTTCCATGATTCAACTAGCCCTTTTTGCATAGATAGCACAATTTATGAAAGTGATTAACCATTCCCATGGCCAATCCTTGTCAAGCATATCCACACCAAATGATTATAACATTATACTCAAACACATATAAGCCATTTTCGCATGGCTATCCAAAATTTTACAAGTCCAAAGGGTCCACGACCCACAACAAACGGGTAGTCCTATACATGCCATTTCGAAGTTCAACCAAAATTGTACCAAAAGGGGGCTTTGATAGTGTGGGCGACTTTGACTTCAAGATCCCGAGTCCGATAGCTGGAGAACCAAATCTATAAAACAGAGGAGCAATGAAACGGAGTAAGCAATTTATGCTTAGTAAGTTTTGAGCAAGGAATTCCAGCACAACAAAAGTATAGCATTCATATAGTTAAACGGATAATTTCATATGCACAAATTTTCGATATCATACTTGCTTCACATTACCAACCCTTATGTACATACACAAAAGATCAACTTAGCCAAAGGCCGGTAGCTCGTTTATCAACTGAGCGAATACTTATTTGTAAGGGCTCAACTAAATTCAAGCACATACGAAACATACCTCAATGTTGGGATGTTTCTAGAGCATTAACTGAAATTTTTACAGCAAGATCATTCATTCCCAAATCACGTACCTTCGGAATTTAACCGGATATAGCTCCTCGTTCAAATGCCTTCGGGACATAGCCCGGTTATAGTAACTCGCACAAATGCCTTCGGGACTTAACCCGGATTTAGTAACTCGCACAAATGCCATCGGGACTTAACCCGGATTTAGTAACTCGCACCAATGCCTTCGGGCTTAGCCCGGAATTAGTATCTCGCACAAATGCCTTCGGATCTTAGTCCGGATATGGTCACTTAGCACAAAGCCTTCGGGACTTAGCCCGGACATCATTCAAATAACCATGCACATTTAACAATAAATCATGGCACATTCGTATTTCGTTTTCGTTAGCAAAACTCAAACACAAGACATTTATCATTCTTGCAATTTCGGCTCAATAGCCACACACAAAGAGCATGATTTTGTTTGCTTAAAACATGATCTAATCAAATCTTAATTTAAGCCCTCTTACTCAAGAACTTACCTCGGGTGTTGTCGAACGATTCCGATAGCTATTCGACCACTTTTTCCTTCCCTTTATCGGATTTATTTCCCCTTTGCTCTTGAGCTTAATTAAACAAATAAATTGATTTAATCATTTGAGCATCGAAAAGAGGAACACAAGGCACTTAGCCCATATTTATACATTAGACATTAAAGTCACATATGTACGGAATCATGAATCAAACTCAACATTTTAGCTAATTTTCCCCCCTTGGCCGAATATGCATGTCTATTTTGGGGCCGATTTCAACACTTAATACATTCTACAAGTATGGTCACTTGTATTGACTAAACACCCTTTTGTTTCAAGTTCAAAACTTGGCTAATACACACATATATACACTAGTAAAGCATCCTCTCCCTTTCCATCAATTTAACACATGCATTACTCATTAATATACAAAAATTATATTCGGCCTTGCACACAACTTGCTAGCCGGTTCTTCTCCATTTAGCAACCAATGCACATATGTGCTCACTCAAAAATGCTAAAAGAAGATTCAAGAATCATCAATCCACCATCACATGCATCATTACAAAGCTTTACACTTAGCATGCAAATGACATCAACACAAATCCACCTTAGCCGAAACTAACTCATCTTCATGCCTCATCACCACAACATCAAACATCAACCAAGAATGATGCATCCATGGCCGAGTGTCATTTCCATCACATAGCAAGATTTAGACCATGGGCTAGGTAGAACTCAAGCTAACAACTAAAATATGCATGCATCTCATGGAACATCACCAAACATACCTTAGCCTAGTCACATGCATGGCCGAACCTCTTCAACCTTTCTTCTTCCTTCCTCCTTAAAATTTTTGGCCAAAGATGAACCAAAGGATGAGCACTTTTTTTTTTGTTTTTCTTTCTAGTTTCGGCTAAATGGGGGGGAAGAAACAACCACACACTTTTTTTTGTTTTCATCATATTCCCTTTCATTATTTAATTTCCATGCTCATTATTTTATTTTTCCTAACATACCTCACTAACATAACATGTTTGTGACATGTTTCCACTCATGATGCACTAACACAACATGTCTATGACATGTTTTGCCCATCACACTTGGTCTACCATGCTTGTCATGGCCGGCCACTACTAATAGGGGGGGAAATTGACATGCAAGTCCCCCCTTTTTCAACATGCACTAATAGGCCCTTATGCTTTGACCTATCACATTTCAAAATTTTCTCACATAAGTCGTATTGACTAAATTCACATGCAATCGAGTAAATCGAAGCTTGAAATTTTCACACATTCATAATTACATATTCTAGACAATAAATATCACATTCAAACATTTCGGTGACTCGGTTTAGCGTCCCGAAACCACTTCCCGACTAGGGTCAATTTTGGGCTGTCACAACTCTCCCCCACTTAAGAAATTTTCGTCCCGAAAATCTTACCGGTAAATAGGTTTGGGTATCGTTCTTTCATCGAGCTCTCGGTTTCCCAAGTAGCTTTCTCGATCCCGTGTTTGAGCCATAACACCTTAACTAACGGAACCCTTTTGTTTCGCAACTCTTTCACTTCACGAGCTAGGATACGAATCGGTTCTTCTTCATAACTCAAGTCAGATTGAATTTCAACTTCTGAGGGATTAATCACATGTGACGGATCGGATCTATAACGTCGAAGCATCGAAACATGAAAGGCATCGTGAATCTTTTCAAGTTCAGGGGGCAAAATCAATCTATACACAACCGGACCAACTCGTTCGGAGATTTCGTACGGCCCAATGAATCTCGGGCTCAACTTGCCCTTACGGCCAAATCTGAGTACCTTTTTCCAAGGCGAGACTTTAAGAAACACTTTATCTCCCACCTGATATTCAATGTCTTTTCGTTTCAAATCCGCATACGATTTTTGACGATCTGTGGCTGCTTTCAGACTTTCACGGATTACCTTTACTTTCTGTTCGGCATCCTTAATCAAATCAACTCCGAAAATTTTACTTTCACCGAGCTCGGTCCAAAACAATGGTGTACGGCATTTACGACCGTACAAAGCCTCGTAAGGTGCCATCTTAATACTTGATTGAAAACTATTGTTGTAGCGAATTCAATCAAAGGTAAATACCGTTCCCATGAACTACTGAACTCGAGGATGCAACATCTCAACATATCCTCAAGTATCTGAATTATCCCTCGGATTGACCATCGGTTTGGGGTGAAAAGCAGTGCTAAAATGCAGCTTGGTACCCAAAGCTTCTTGCAATTTCTTCCAAAACCGTGAGGTGAATCTCGGATCTCTATCCGACACGATAGAAATAGGTACCCCGTGTAATCTCACAATTTGAGAAACATACAATTCAGCTAGTTTATCCAATGAAAAATCCGTATGCACGGGGATAAAGTGAGCTGACTTAGTCAGTCTATCAACAACAACCCAAATCGCATCCTTCTTACTTGTTGACAATGGCAGTCCGGACACAAAGTCCATTGTGACTCGATCCCATTTCCACTCGGGTATCATGATCGGCTGAAGTAATCCTGAAGGCACTTGATGTTCCGCTTTCACTTGTTGACATATTAAACATCTCGAAACAAAGTCGGAGATGTCTCGTTTCATACCATGCCACCAAAACCAACGCTTCAAATCGTTGTACATTTTCGTACTCCCCGGGTGAATTGACATTCGGCTACAATGGGCTTCGTTCAGAATCATCGAAATGAGTTCCGAATTCCTTGGAACACACAAACGACTTCTGAACCTCAAACAATCATCATCATCAGTTTGAAACTCCGATTCCTTGTTCGAGCACACTCAGCCCGTTTTGCAACTATTCATCATCAACTTTCTAGGCTTCACGAATTTGATGAATCAATAATGGTTTGGCTTTTAATTCAGCTATTAACACATTGTCGGGTAGAACAGACAAGTGCACATTCATCGCTCGTAAAGCAAACAGCGATTTTCGGCTTAAGGCGTCCGCAACCACATTAGCCTTTCCCGGGTGGTAATCGATGACAAGCTCGTAATCTTTCAACAACTCAAGCCAACGTCTTTGTCGCAGATTTAAGTCTCTTTGAGTCATCAAATGTTTGAGACTTTTGTGATCCGAAAATACATGGCACTTTTCGCCAAACAAATAATGTCGCCATATTTTCAAAGCAAATACGATGGCGGCTAGTTCGAGATCATGGGTTGGATAATTTCTCTCGTGTGGCTTCAATTGTCTCGACGCATAGGCCACAACTCGACCTTCTTGCATCAATACGCAACCCAACCCGAGTAGGGATGCGTCACTATAAATGACAAACTCTTTGCCTGATTCGGGTTGCACTAAAATTGGAGCTTCAGTCAAATAAGTTTTTAGTTGATCAAAACTTTTCTGATATTTCTCCGTTCATTCGAACTTAACATCCTTTTGAAGTAGCTTCGTCATTGGTGTGGCTATCATCGAGAAACCTTTGACAAATCGTCGGTAATAACCGGCGAGCCCCAAAAAGCTCCGAACCTCAGTAATATTTCTCGGAGGTTTCCAGTTAAGTATGGCTGAAATTTTGTTCGGGTCAACTCGAATACCCGATGCGGATACTACATGACCCAAGAAGCTAACCTCTCTTAACCAGAACTCACACTTACTGAACTTAGCATATAACTGCTTATCCCGCAAAATTTGCAACACTAGCCTCAGATGCTCAGCATGTTCGGTCTCATCTCTTGAATAGACCAAGATGTCATCAATGAACACAACTACGAACCGATCCAAATATGGTCTGAAGATCCGATTCATCAAATCCATAAATACCGCAGGGGCATTAGTGAGCCCAAACGGCATCACTAAGAACTCGTAGTGACCATATCTCGTCCTGAAGCAGTTTTGGGTATGTCCGATTCTCGAATTCGCAACTGATAATAGCCCGATCTCAAATCTATTTTGAGAACATTGAGGCTCCCTTTAGTTGGTCGAACAAATCATCGATACGCGGTAACGGATATTTGTTCTTTATCGTCACTTTATTCAGTTGACGATAGTCAATGCACAACCTCATTGTTCCGTCCTTTTTCACGAACAATACTGGTGCACCCCCAAGGTGAGAAACTTGGTCGGGCAAAACCTCTATCCGTCAATTCTTGCAACTGAGCTTTCAACTCTTTTAACTCGGTTGGTGCCATACGATACGGAGCTATCGAAATCGGCGTAGTCCCAGGTACAACCTCAATACCAAACTCTACCTCCCGAACAGGTGGTAAACCCGGTAATTCTTCAGGAAAAACATCCGGGTATTCACAAACCACCGGCACAGATTCGGGTTTCTTTTCTAATTCTTTGTCATCAAGTACATACGCAAGGTATGCTTCGCACCCTTTTCTTACATATTTCTGGGCCAACATTGCTGATATTACCGCTGGCATCCCCTCCAAGTCCGTAGACTCAACTCGGATTACTTCGTTATTTGCGCACCTCAAATCAATAGTCTTGCTTTTGCAATTCACAACCGCATCATGCGCGGTCAACCAATCCAAACCAAGAATAACATCAAATTCATCAAACGGCAAAAGCATCAAGTCTGCCGGAAAATAGGAACCTCGAATTTCTAGGGGACATTTCTTACATACTTTGTCGACAAGCACGTAACGACCCAAGGGATTTGACACCCGAATTACGAACTCAGTAGACTCAATAGGTAAAGTCTTACTGGATGCTAAGGTTTCACATATGTAAGAATGAGTAGAACCGGGGTCAATCAAAGCAATTACATTAGTATCAAAGAGAGTAAAAGTACCGGTAATAACATCAGGCGAAGAAGCATCCTCACGGGCACGTATAGCATAAGCTCTAGCAGGCGCACGAGCCTCGGATCTGGTCGTAGCATCTCTAGATCCTCTCTGACCACCACCAGCATTGCCCGTATTTCCAGATGGTCTACCTCGAGCAGTGGTAGCACCCGGTTTCCCACTCTGATTTACATTCTGTTCAGACAACCTCGGGCAATCTTTAATGAAGTGGTCAACTGATCCGCACTTGTAACAGGAGCGGTCAGGGAATCTACAACTCCCCGAATGCCATTTACCGCAATATCGACATTTCGTTTGTCTCGACGTTCATTCCCAACACTGGCGACCGAAGTGCCTCGTGTACCCACAGGGGGTCGATCACGATCTCGTCTAAAAAGGCCCGAAGTGCCTCTCGACCAGCCCACATCATCTCGAAATTTCTTCGATGCCTGTTGAAGAGACTTTCCCGAAGATCTTTTACGAAACTCTCCAGTTCCCACATCAACTTTTTGTTTTTCTTTTCTAAGCTCTTCGGCTTTACAAGCTCGCTCGACCAGTACTACGAACTCTCGTATTTCAAGAACGCCAACGAACATTTTTATATCTTCATTCAGCCCATCCTCGAAGCATTTACACATGATAGCCTCGACAAAACACATTCCCGAGCGTATCTACTAAGTCTAACAAATTTTCGCTCATAATCAGTAACTGACATGGAACCTTGCTTAAGCTCAAGAAATTCCTTCCGTTTTTGATCAACAAATCTCTGGCTGATATACTTTTTCCGAAACTCAGTTTGGAAAAACTCCCAAGTTACTTGCTCTCGGGGCACAACAGAAGTCAGAGTACTCCACCAATAGTAGGCAGAATCGCGTAGCAAGGAGATAGTACACTTTAGGCATTCATCGGGTGTACAAGATAGCTCATCGAGTACCGGATAGTGTTGTCCAACCAAAATTCAGCTTGCTCGGCATCGTCGCTATCCGTAGCCTTAAATTCAGTAGCCCCATGTTTTCGGATTCTGTCAACTGGGGGCTTATTTGACCTTATTTGGTCAGTTACCGGAGTATTGTAGGTGCGGGGGTGGTATTAGTTGGGAATGGAGGTTGTGGGACAGCCGTATTAGTTCGAATGTATTGGTTGAACCAATCATTCATCAGCTATAGAAAGCTTGTCTAGCTTCATCATTCGGGTTACTAGCATCAGGTTGAGAGTTCGCCGGCGCTGTCCCTTGTGCGGGAGCAGGCGCTACACTCTCAAGATCATCAGCTACCTCTCGGTCGGGATCGGGATCCATTACTATAAATAAACACATTTACAATTGTCAGAAATCACCACACTATCAAGTAATCACATAAAATGGCATGTATAGCTAGACCCAACGCATTACGGTAGTCCTAGAATCGACTAAACCGTAGCTCTGATACCAATCAAATGTAACACCCCGAACCCGAGACCGTCACCAGAGTTGAACACGAGGTGTTAACAGACTTTTAAAAGAAAATTTCCAGACACTGCCAATCTGCGTAACAGTCGCTTTAAAAATCATATCTTGAGTTCAGAAACTAGGAATCCAGTTCCGTAAATTTTCCCTGAAACTAGACTCATATGCCCATCTACATATTTTTTTCTAGAATTTTTGGTCGGGCCAATTAGTACAGTTTATTAGTCAAAGTCTCCCATGTTACAGGGATCGACTACCCTGACCTTTGCGCATTACGACTTGGATATCTCCTTGTACAGGGCTCAAATACTGATGCCGTTTGTTTCTATAGAAACTAGACTCAGAGAGGAATCTATACATATATGGCTTGACTCCTAATTGTCTCTGGTTAATTTATAATGAATTTCCAAAGTCGGAACAGGAAATCCAGAAACCGTTCTAGCCCTGTCTCACGAGAACCTGAATATCTCTTAATATACTGTTCGTATGATTGTTTCGTTACTTTCCTATGAAAATAGATTCATCAAGGTTCGTTTACATAATTTATTCACTATTTAATTCCATTCCTATTATTTTTAGTGATTTTCCAAATCTACATCACTGCTGCTGTCAGCATCTGCCTTTAAGGTAGACTTTACCTATTTCATGGTTTCCATGATTCAACTAGCCCTTTTTGCATAGATAGCACAATTTATGAAAGTGATTAACCATTCCCATGGCCAATCCTTGTCAAGCATATCCACACCAAATGATTATAACATTATACTCAAACACATATAAGCCATTTTCGCATGGCTATCCAAAATTTTACAAGTCCAAAGGGTCCACGACCCACAACAAACGGGTAGTCCTATACATGCCATTTCGAAGTTCAACCAAAATTGTACCAAAAGGGGGCTTTGATAGTGTGGGCGACTTTGACTTCAAGATCCCGAGTCCGATAGCTGGAGAACAAATCTATAAAACAGAGGAGCAATGAAACGGAGTAAGCAATTTATGCTTAGTAAGTTTTGAGCAAGGAATTCCAGCACAACAAAAGTATAGCATTCATATAGTTAAACGGATAATTTCATATGCACAAATTTTCGATATCATACTTGCTTCACATTACCAACCCTTATGTACATACACAAAAGATCAACTTAGCCAAAGGCCGGTAGCTCGTTTATCAACTGAGTGAATACTTATTTGTAAGGGCTCAACTAAATTCAAGCACATACAAACATACCTCAATGTTGGGATGTTTCTAGAGCATTAACTGAAATTTTTACAGCAAGATCATTCATTCCCAAATCACGTACCTTCGGAATTTAACCGGATATAGCTCCTCGTTCAAATGCCTTCGGGACATAGCCCGGTTATAGTAACTCGCACAAATGCCTTCGGGACTTAACCCGGATTTAGTAACTCGCACAAATGCCATCGGGACTTAACCCGGATTTAGTAACTCGCACCAATGCCTTCGGGCTTAGCCCGAATTAGTATCTCGCACAAATGCCTTCGGATCTTAGTCCGGATATGGTCACTTAGCACAAAGCCTTCGGGACTTAGCCCGGACATCATTCAAATAACCATGCACATTTAACAATAAATCATGGCACATTCGTATTTCGTTTTCGTTAGCAAAACTCAAACACAAGACATTTATCATTCTTGCAATTTCGGCTCAATAGCCACACACAAAGAGCATGATTTTGTTTGCTTAAAACATGATCTAATCAAATCTTAATTTAAGCCCTCTTACTCAAGAACTTACCTCGGGTGTTGTCGAACGATTCCGATAGCTATTCGACCACTTTTTCCTTCCCTTTATCGGATTTATTTCCCCTTTGCTCTTGAGCTTAATTAAACAAATAAATTGATTTAATCATTTGAGCATCGAAAAGAGGAACACAAGGCACTTAGCCCATATTTATACATTAGACATTAAAGTCACATATGTACGGAATCATGAATCAAACTCAACATTTTAGCTAATTTTCCCCCCTTGGCCGAATATGCATGTCTATTTTGGGGCCGATTTCAACACTTAATACATTCTACAAGTATGGTCACTTGTATTGACTAAACACCCTTTTGTTTCAAGTTCAAAACTTGGCTAATACACACATATATACACTAGTAAAGCATCCTCTCCCTTTCCATCAATTTAACACATGCATTACTCATTAATATACAAAAATTATATTCGGCCTTAGCACACAACTTGCTAGCCGGTTCTTCTCCATTTAGCAACCAATGCACATATGTGCTCACTCAAAAATGCTAAAAAGAAGATTCAAGAATCATCAATCCACCATCACATGCATCATTACAAAGCTTTACACTTAGCATGCAAATGACATCAACACAAATCCACCTTAGCCGAAACTTAACTCATCTTCATGCCTCATCACCACAACATCAAACATCAACCAAGAATGATGCATCCATGGCCGAGTGTCATTTCCATCACATAGCAAGATTTAGACCATGGGCTAGGTAGAACTCAAGCTAACAACTAAAATATGCATGCATCTCATGGAACATCACCAAACATACCTTAGCCTAGTCACATGCATGGCCGAACCTCTTCAACCTTTCTTCTTCCTTCCTCCTTAAAATTTTTGGCCAAAGATGAACCAAAGGATGAGCACTTTTTTTTTTGTTTTTCTTTCTAGTTTCGGCTAAATGGGGGGGAAGAAACAACCACACACTTTTTTTTGTTTTCATCATATTCCCTTCATTATTTAATTTCCATGCTCATTATTTTATTTTTCCTAACATACCTCACTAACATAACATGTTTGTGACATGTTTCCACTCATGATGCACTAACACAACATGTCTATGACATGTTTTGCCCATCACACTTGGTCTACCATGCTTGTCATGGCCGGCCACTACTAATAGGGGGGGAAATTGACATGCAAGTTCCCCCTTTTTCAACATGCACTAATAGGCCCTTATGCTTTGACCTATCACATTTCAAAATTTTCTCACATAAGTCCTATTGACTAAATTCACATGCAATCGACTAAATCGAAGCTTGAAATTTTCACACATTCATAATTACATATTCTAGACAATAAATATCACATTCAAACATTTCGGTGACTCGGTTTAGCGGTCCCGAAACCACTTCCCGACTAGGGTCAATTTTTGGCTGTCACATTAAAACCTTAAAAAAATCCTACATATTATTTATAATTTTTCTAGGGTAAATGGTAGATAAGATCTTAAAGACTAACCTAAATTCAAATGTAAAAACCTTATGCTTTCATTAAAATCTAACACCTACTTAACTAACTTCATGTGACATCCCTAATTTGACCCTAGTCAGAAAGTGGTTTCGGGACCACAAAACCGAGACATAAAAATAATTTAATATTCATTTTGATGCCTATAATATGTGTTAATTCATGTGTGACATTTTTGATGTTTTAACTTAGAGTTATAAATGTGAATTTCGCTAAAAAGGGCTTAGTAGTAAACTTTGAAAGTATGATGGGGAAATGTGTGATGACTAGTTGATTCATGCATGCAAAATAGTGGAGTTGCATGTCAAATTTCCCCTTTTAATGTTAGTGGAAGGTAATGATGACTTTGTTTTGGCATTTTGTGCTTTGTATGTTAGTAAATAATGTTAATAATATATTTGTTTATATTAAAGAAAATGGTTTCATAAAATAGAAATAATAAAAGTTAATAAAATAAATGAATAAAATATGTTTGAGGTGAAAATAACAAGGCCATTTTCTTCTTCTTCTTGCCGTGAGTTGAGAAAGAAAATAGAAACCTTTGAGCTTAGGGCATTCGGGAAAAAGAAGGCTTCAAATAAGGTAAGATTCATGTTATTTTCTTTGAAAATTTGTGAATTTTGGTTGGTTTTGAAGCTTGCAACAAGACCCATGTGAAAATTTTTGTGTTCATGAAGCATGTAGCAATCGGTCATGAGCTTAATGGGGTATATTTTGTATGTTTGATGATTTTGGGAGGATAATTGATTCTAGTTGAGTATGAACAAACTAAATGTGCTTGATGGCTCAAATGAGCTTGGAAAGTTGGCCAATGTTATTTAAGTTCATGAATTAGGGCATAATTTCTTTCGGCAAACTAGGATAAATTGTAAAAAAAAAAGTTCTTAGCATAATAGCATTTGCTTAATTGGTGAATTGAACTTTGAGTGGATAGGGTGAGCCCTTGTGACTATGTTGATTGTGAAAATCGGCAATGTGGGGGCTTATACAAAAATTAATGTGTATTGATAATAGTTGTATGAGAATTATTCAAATTAGCACCTAAGTGATAAATTGATTATGTAATTGGGTTGATTGTTGCATTCGACCATGAATTCAACTTGTCATTTGAATTGGTAGATAAATGCCACATATTAAGTTGAGTAATTAAATTTAGTTTAGCTTGATTTTGAATGAATATAAATTGAGATGTTCTTTATGTGTTATCCGAATTAGTTGTTGAATAAGATATTGGGCTACACTTAGTGAAAGTGTTGAATGAATATGAATTATGTATATATATGCCTTATGTATGTACCATGTACACATAAGGACATTTGGCAATATGATTAAATTCTTGTATAAGAAAGAATGATAAATTAAGTGACTCTTTGCTTGTGAATGTGAATTAGATATAGATTAAATAAGCATGAAATCGAGTCATGGCATGTTTTATTAATTAATACATATTGAAAATGATATGTGATTGCCAAATGTGATTGTCAAGTGAATAATATTAGTTATGTACCTAAGCCAATCTATTGTTTCACTTAAGCTTAAGAGCAAAGAGGATCAAAGTCGGATAAGGGAAAAGAGAAAGTAAACGAATAGCCGTGGATATCTAGTCGTCAACCACTTCCGAGGTAAGTTTTAAGTGATTAAACATTGAGTAAATTCAATCATAATAGAACATATTGAGTTGATTTAATAAGATATGATGGGCCATGATATATTCTAAGCTCAAATGGTAAGTTCTTAAGTGTTTGAGCTGGAAATTTAAGTGTAATTTGAAATAATCTGCTTAGGACAGCAGCAGTAACGTGACTTTAGAAAATCACCATAAATTTATGGACTTGAATTAGAGGCTGAATAAAACATGACATTAAAGCTTAATGAGTCTAGTTTCTTATAAAAGAAACCGTGTAAGCAAAGGAATTTCCGATAATGAGATATTTAAAGTTGTGTGAGACAGCGCAGAATGACACTGTAATCCTCTGTTCTGTTTTTAGAAAATCATTATAAATTGTAAAAAAATTTTAAAAGACAAAATTTATATGCTAGATGCCTTAGTGAGTCTAGTTTCAAATGAAATAAACTAGAACATATTTTGAATTTTTTACAATGAGAAATTTGATTCATAGTGAAGAGTGGTCAGAATAGTCAAACAGTGAAATAGGGGAAACTTTAAGAAAAATCTGGTATTGATTGGCCAAACCAAAAATTCTGAACATTTGTTGGATAAAATATATATGAGTCTATTTTCAGGGAAAATTAACGATACTTCATTTGGAGTTTCGTAGCTCCATTTACGAATAATTTAATGACTGTTGCTCAGGAAAAACAGCTTGTGCTGAATTTGTGATTATGTTGTAAACCTTAATAAAACTATTTGAGTTGCTTATAAGCTATCGATCAAAAATTGGTAATCAAAGTACCAAATCCGTATTAAAGTGAAGCTATAAGCCGTAAATGACTAGTATACCTAGTCAATTTTGTTATGATGAAATTGATGTACAAGATATGTATATGTGATAAGGCCGAATGGCCAATGTGATGAATGTGAAAGTGTATATATGTGATAAAGCCTAATGGCCAATGTGATGAATGTGAAAGTGTATATATGTGATAAGGCCGAATGGCCAATGTGATGAATGTGAAAGTGTATATATGTGATAAGGCCGAATGGCCAATGTGATGAATGTGAAAGTGTATATATGTGATAAGGCCGAATGGCCAATGTGATGAATGTGAAAGTGTATATATGTGATAAAGCCTAATGGCCAATGTGATGAATGTGAAAGTGTATATATGTGATAAGGCCGAATGGCCAATGTGATGAATGTGAAAGTGTATATATGAGATAAGACCTAATGGCCGATGTGATGAATGTGAAAGTGTATATATGTGATAAAGCCTAATGGCCAATGTGATGAATGTGAAAGTGTATATATGTGATAAAGCCTAATGGCCAATGTGATGAATGTGAAAGTGTATATATGTGATAAGGCCGAATGGCCAATGTGATGAATGTGAAAGTGTATATATGTGACAAGGCCTAATGGCCAATGTGATGACTGTGAAAGTGTATATATGTGATAAGGCCGAATGGCCAATGTGATGAATGTGAAAGTGTATATATGAGATAAGACCTAATGGCCGATGTGATGAATGTGAAAGTGTATATATGTGGTAAAGCCTAATGGCCAATGTGATGAATGTGAAAGTGTATATATGTGATAAGGCTGAATGGCCAATGTGATGAATGTGAAAGTGTATATATGAGATAAGACCTAATGGCCGATGTGATGGATGTGAAGGTGTATATATGTGATAAGGCCGAATGGCCAATGTGATGGATGTGAAAGTGTATAAATGTGATAAGTCCCGAAGGGCATTTGTGCCAGTACTATATCCGGGTTAAGATCCCGCAGGCTTTATGCGGGAATATTATTCTGAATTAATGTCCGTAGGCTTCGTGCTCGTATTATATCCGGGTTTTGAAGACCTGAAGATTCAAGTAAGACTTTGATATTGAGTATCCGCAGTAAGTTACCATCAAATAAGTATTACGTATTTAAAGATGTTCAGGTACGTATTACTTACTCATCGGTGGATTGATTTCAAAGTGAATTATTAGTATAAAAAAGGTATGTAAATGTGATCAATATTAAAACTTCAAATATGAGAATGATCTAATTGGTAATGGTATGCTTGTATAATGAAGTATGGGATGAAATATTCTTATGTATTAGTGCATATTCTGCCCAAAGGCCTTATGATTTGAGTACGGGTTGGGTTCAGCTAGATGTGCCAGTACAAGGTAAGGATTATATTCTGTAACTTACGTATATGTAATAAGGAATATGTTTGGTTCTTTAGGTGCCTACAGTAATTTAGTACTTGTCATGTTGAAATACTTGAAAATATGGATGTGATTATGAACAAGTGGAAAGGATTATTGAAAGTTGTAAATTGATGAAGAATGTGCTTACCATGTGAATCCATCTTCAGTTGATGAAGAATGTGCTTTGGAAATATTCGACCATCTAGGTCACTATTGTACGAAAGTATATATATGTGAGAGTTAAGTGATGCGTTTATTGATATTATAGTTCGAGATGAAGCTCTAGATTAACTTCATCGAACAGTTGAAATGAATGACCAAAGATATTGAATGAAAACACTTTGCGACTTAAAGCTCAAGGCTAAAGAAAGGCGAATTAAATTATGTGAAATTTTGGTTAGGTATATTGGGTCAAATGAGATTTTATCTAGATTAAGTATATGTGAAAAACGTCATTGATTCAACAAAATTATTGTTTTGCTTAAAACTTACTAAGCTTACGAAAGCTTACTCTGTTCGTTCATGTTTTTGGTCTGTAGGTTGTGGATTCTGACTACTAGCTCGGGGATCGTCAGCACTTCATCACACTATCTACCATTACGGTAGCCATGAGATTGGATTATCTTATGGCATGTATAGAATAGACTAGTAGCGAAAGAATAATTTGGTTATTGTATATAAGCCATGCGAAAATGACATCTTTTGAATGTTTATAGAAGTTTACATTTTATCCATGGCTGTGTTTAGTGTTTATCCAAATGAATGATCCTAAAAAAAAAAATTACCGTTCTGTCATGAGTTACAAGTCTGGTAATGCCCCTTACTTATTCCGGCGATGGTTACGGGATAGGGGTGTTACACTTCATGTCAACATTTATAGGATGGAAAAATAACCTAAAGTTCATTATTTTAAAATGAATAGTAATAAAATAGGAAAATTAATTAAATTGGTTAAAGTTAATGAAAAGTTAAAACTCTTTCAAAAAGGACAATAATAAAAAGAAAACATAAATAAATGAAATAAATAAGACCTTGACATGATGATGATAATAATAACAATAATACACCTTATTCATAATACAATAAAAGAATCAAAGTAACATAAACAAATAATATTAAAACGTATGTAAGGGGAATGTGTAAAAAAAAACATAAATATAAATAGACATGAAAATAACTAAAGACGAAATAAGAATAAATAGAAATTATACAAGTGTGAATAAATATAAAACATTAAAATAATGTGTATAATTCACATTAAATATATAAGCTATAAATGCAAATGAAAGGGAAGATATAAGTGTAAATAATTTATTAAAGATGGAAAAAAAGGACATAGCTTGATTTTGAGACTAAAAGATAAAAAATGTGGAAGATAGATGACTAATGTAGCAATAAATTTTCATTTAACTTTGAAATTTCGGATTAAATCGAAGGTTTGAATAAACAAAAGGGTTACAGATGTAAATAGGCCAGAGAGTGAAGGCGGCATTGCAAAAAACAATGTATTTTTTGTAAATTTAAAAAGTAAGGGGTGAGAATAAATTATCCATTTTGACACCTATAAATCGGAGAAATCTATTCATTGTTTCATTTTAACCTCATTTTTTATTCAAAAAAAAAACTCTTCCTCCTTCTATGTTGGCCATGGCTCCATCACCAGAGAGTCCAACAGCTCTCCGACTTCTGGTGGTGGAGCCGCCACATACAGTGGTTAGAAATATATTTTTTTTGGAAAATCAAAGTTTCCTTTAAAAAAATCACTACTTTTCTTAAAAACCAAAGTTTTATTTTGAATTTGTTGAAAAAGATAAAAATTTTGTTTTAAAAATTTAAAAATTTTCCTTTAAAATTACTAAAAAAATATTTTTATATTTTAAAAATCTAAACTTTCTCTTTTTTTTTTTAAAAAAAAGAAACACTATATTTCTTAAAAATCAAAACTCTATTTCGAAATAGTTAAAAAGGTCTAAACTTTGTTTTAAAAATTTAAACTTTTCATTTAAAATGACTAAATTTTATATTATTTTTTTAAAAAAAATTAAAACTTTTCTCAAGATCAAGCATTTAAAAAAATATTTATTTTAGAAAAGGGAAGGGAGAAAATGAGATTTTTGGGGCTCCTAGGGGTAGAGGACCGACGACCGGTGATGTCCCATTCATCAGAGCCCAAAACCCGATCCCTCATGACATGTCTATGGCAAAAAGAAAAGAAAAAGAAATAACATGATTGTTGTTGTTGTAGTTTTTTTATTTCCTTAAAAAAAGAATATGAAAAGCCTCCTCCTTTTTTTTCTTTCATTTCATGTATATATATTGTTTTTCAATCTTGTTTATTTGTAATTTTTGTGTTATGTTTCCATTGATCTGTTGATTAATGGTTTGGTACTATTTTGGATATTTGTGATGTGTGGCAAAAGGGAGGCTAGAGTTTATGAAATCCTAGTTGACCATTGTAACAAGTTGGGCCTTGGGCTCTAAAAAAGGATAATAATATTTAATAGTAGTAGTAATGATAATAATTATAAGTTGGGCCCTTGATAAGAAAAGAAAAGAAAAACAAAGGCCTCCATTTGACCAAAATCGGGTAGGCTTCGAATTGGCCCAATAGAGAAAAAATATTTAAAGGGAACAAATGGGCTTCCAATTGGGCTCGAAAAAAATTGGGTGTCTACAACTGCCCCTCTTTGTCCGTGGCTTGTGTAGCAAGGAGCGTACAAAGACGTAAACACCTAACCACTATCAAATCCCACTCAACATCGTAATACAAGGAATAACAAATTTTGCAATTACCAAACTGAAATAGATCAAAACATGTTACGTTATCCAAAACTAGAAAGGTAGATACCAAACATCAAGACATGAAGACTGAAACAAGATAAATTTAGACTTCACAACCAAATCTTTGAAATGAGAATGTAGAAAAAATGTAAATAGACCTCACACTTGTGCTTTCATATACAATGAAAAATAAATGGACCTCCACACCCGAGCCTCTAAATGCAATGAAAAGTAAATGATCCTCCACCCCTGGGCCTCTAAATGCAACGAAAAGTAAATGGACCTCCACACCTGGGCCTTTAAATGCAATGAAAAGTAAATGGACCTCCACACCTAGGCCCCTAAATGCAATGAATGCTTTCCTTTTTTCCTTTCTTGAAATTTTCATAAAAGGTCATCTTTTTGAGTATCATGTTTTTAGGTCGAAAAAGATCAAATCCTTATCCACACACAACAGATCATGAAAATCAAATTCCATGGGATATCACCTTAATAAATTTTAAAATGATTTTATGACCTGTAAATTAAATTCAAATGATAATTCAGTTAATAAACTTGGTACTATGGATTTCATAAATCTATCATTGAAGCATAAATTTCTTACATTGAGAGTCAACTCGTTAATTCTCATGAAGTCGAATTTCCTTTTCCTGACTTTGGACTGTTTCGACTGTAAACCCTGTACCATGCTCTTTTGCAAAATTGCGTCTTAAAGTAGACATTCTTCAATATAGTTCTTTTCTCTTTCTCTCTATCTAAGTTTTCTTCTTTTTTTGGTTTCTTTTTCTATTTTTTTTATTTTCTTTTTTCTTGATTTAAGCAAAATCTTCTTTCTATAGACTTTTACATTCTCCAAGTAGATTAATTCCCTAATTTAAACCGGCCATGAGCAATCAAAGATGGACTTGTCCTAAGGTTATAGTGTCAGCTTAAGTTTGGGTGCGACAAAAAGAGCTAAAATAGGCTGAAATAGATGGCTTCAGGGCTCGTACCAAAAGATCAATTTCTATTAAAAGTCTTCATTATCCTCTAGGGCATGTCATATCTTTTTTGTTTAGAAATCTCTCTAGACTACTCATTTCTGAGTTTTCACCCTAAAGTTCATCTCTATCTTTTATTCTCTTGAAGATGTCACAATTTTCCAAGGATTAACTTCTTGATTTGACCATATTCGATCAAAATGGTCTTTTAGGGGTTGTAACATGGTCTAATGGTTAAGGGTCAATCATAGAAAGGTTTTTCATGCTAAAAAAAATATATATTATGTGAAAGAGAATAAAAACCATGAGGAGTTATTTTGAATTTTTTATTGCTCCTTCCATCTGCTAATCATTTTTCCTCATTCTTACTCCTTCCTATTTCCTTTCTTTTTTTGTTTCTTATTCGCTTTCCTTATTTCTTCTTCTTCTTTTTTTTATAAAATGAGATCAAGAATTTAGAATTTTTCTTTCATTCTTCATGATCTTTCTTGACAATCCATGATCTTTGATGGATGACTTTAATTAGGGTTCGGAAAGAAAATACATCAAGCTCAAAATGGGGTAGCCAGGGATATAATTTTCTGCAAGTTATGAGGAGAACAAAATGATGCCATTTATCATTTCAAAATATGGTTAATCTCATCACAAAGGTCATTCTTGGGAATGCGCCCATATTTTCAATTTGAATTACGCATAATCTCATGTTTGCGTCACAATATTGTAAAATCATCGATCCATACTCAAAACCTCACAATTTGCCTTCCAACATGAAGGGTGATCCCTCGGTAAGGGTCAATTTTAAACAAACAAGATGGTCCAAAGTGATTAACAGAGGATGAAATTTTCTTCTAGTGAAGGATATTTCAAAAATTCCACTCGTCACTTTGAACATAGCCAACTTATTAAGTAATTAGCCTTAAGGAGAATGCAAGGTTCCAAAGCAAAACATAACCTCAAATGTGATGCACAAAGCAACTAAAAACAGAAAAAGCCAATATTACTTAATGTGAATAACTTTTTAAGAACAATAAAGTTTAGTTTTTAAGCAAAGTATTTTTTCACTGCATTAGAATTTACAGGGTTCGACATCTTGTCTTTATGCATTTCAGTGACAATCAATACTTCACCAAAGAAAGCTTTCTTCACCACATACAGTCCCTCCCATTTTGGTGTCCATTTTTGTCGATAATAATGAACATATGGCAGAATCTTCTTCAGTACCAAGTCCCCTTCTCTGAACTACCTTGTCGCACATTTTTGTTATAGGCCTTCATCATACTTTACTGATACAACTGGCCATGACATAAAGCTACTAATATCTTTTACTTAATTAGATTCAACTACTCATATCTCTCTTGCACCCATTTAGCCTCCTCTAGTCGCACCTCCTTTAACACTCGTAGAGATGGGACTTGCACCTCAATAGGTAGAACGACCTCCATGCCATACATTAATGAAAACAAATTAGCTCCAGTTGAAGTCCTCACTGATGTACGATATGCATGGAAAGCAAAAAGGATTTTCTCATGCCAATCCCTATACGTTTCTGTTGTCTTGGAAATGATCTTTTTACTATTCTTGTTTGCAGCCTCAACTGCCCCATTCATTTTTGGATGATATGGCACAAAATTGTAATGCTTGATCTTAAATTGTGCGTAAACCTCTTCTATCAAGGCATTGTTCAAGTTCCTGGCATTGTTTGAGACGTTTCTTTTTGGTAAACCGTACTGAAAAATGACCTCTATTTTTAGAAATTTGCATATCACTGCTCGAGTTACATTGGCATATGAAGCGGCTTCGACCCACTTGGTGAAAATAGTCAATCACTACAAAGGTGAAGGGATACCCGTTTGATGCTTTTGATGTGATCGGACTAATGACATCTATGCTTCACATTGAGAACAGCCGATGAGGCACCAGGACATGATTTGATTAATTCTTCAAGTTTTAAAACCAGTTACATAAATCTAGCATTTATGACATTTTCGAGCATAATTTAAACATTCTAGTTCCAGCGTCAACTAGAAATATCCAACCCTCATGATTTGCCTTACCATCATATGTCAAATTACTATGTGCTCCACATACTCCATCATGGATTTCCTTCATTATTTGATTCACCTCTTCTATGTCGACACATCTTAATATGATTTGGTTATGTTTTCTTTTGTATAAAAACTCTTCATCCAAGAAGAAACCCATAGCCAACCTCCTAATTATTCGTTTATAATTTTTTGAGGTGCAATTCGAGTTTTGGTTGTATTGCAAATATCGCACAGTGGGCTGGTAAGTCTTCGACCCTTACCTATATAGGTTGAACTTTTGTTTCGGATCCTACTTTGAACATGGCAGCTAGGGTAGCTAATGCATTTGCTAACTGGTTTTCTTCTCTTAGTAAAAGACAAAATTGGACATCATTAAACTCTTTGATTAGTCCATGCACACATGTTTGATACTGAATTAGTTTGGAATCCTTTGTTTCTTATTTTCCTCTTAATTGGTAAACAACTAATGCTAAGTCACCAAAAACTTTTAAAACCCTGATCTTTTTCTCAATGGCAATCTAAAGTGTCAAAATCCATGTCTCATATTTAGCTACGTTGTTCATGTAGGTGAACATCAGTTGGAAAATACTGGCCACATGGGTAGATTAGTATTGTCCCAATCCCATGGCCAATTATGTTGGATGCTCTATCGAAATACACCCTCCAAAGTTTTTCTTTATGCTTCGAATATAACATGATCTCTTCATCTGAGAAATCAAAACTCATGGGCTCGTATTCCTCTTTCACGCGATTTGCCAAAAATTTCTCGACTATGCTTCATTTTATAGTCTTTTGGGACATGTCAACAATGTCATACTTGTATAATACCACTTGCCAACGAGCAACTCTTCCTGACAAAGCTGGCTTCTTGTAAATATAATTCAAAAGGTCCAAATTTTCGATGAGGAAGGTGGTGTGATACAACATGTATTGTCTTAGTCGACACGTGATCCATGCTAAAGCACAACACATCTTTTCCAAATGGGAATACTTGGCTTCATATTCCGTGAACTTCTTACTCAAATACTAGATTGCGTGCTCTTTCTTGTTTGAACCATCTCGTTACACCATAACACAACCTATAGAATTATCTAGCACTACCAGATACAAAATCAAAGTTCTTCCTTGCACTAGGGGAATCAAAATTGGTGGCTTAGCCAAATACTCTTTTACTTTCTCAAACACTTTTTGACAGTCTTCAGTCCATTCACAATCACTATCCTTACATAACAGCTGGAAGATAGGATCATATTTATTCGTCAACTATGAGATAAAACGAGACACGTAATTTAACCGTCCAAAAAACCTCTTTCCTCCTTTTGAGTTTTAAGGGGTGTCAAATCTTGAATTGCTCGAACCTTCTCTTGCTCTATTTCAATTCCCCATTCACTCTTTACGAAACCTATAGCTTTCCATAATTTACCCCAAAAGTACATTTTGCTAGATTCAATCTCAATTTGTATGTGACAGCCCAAAACTGACCCTAGTTGGGAAGTGGTATCGGGACTGCTAAACCGAGTCATCGAAATGTTTGAATATGATATTATTGTCTAAAATATGTGATTATGAATGTGTGGAAAATTTCAAGCTTCGATTTAGTCAATTGCATGTGAATTTAGTCCATAGGACTTATGTGAGAAAGTTTTAAAAAAATGTGATAGGGTAATTTATAAGGACCAATTTAAGCAAGGAGTGAAAATATTGGCTTTGCATGTCAAATACCCCTTTTTTATACATAGTGGCCGGCCATGATGGAGCATATATTAGACTATGTGGTAAATTTCCATGAAGTGGACATTAGTTTAAGTAAAAGAAAAGAAATGATAAAAGAAATATTAAGGATACTAAAAGAAAAAAAAAGAAGGAGGGAGGTTATCACCTTGTTCATCTTGGCCGGTTGTAGAGAGGATGAGAGGAGGATAGCATTCGGTCATTTGAAACCTAAGGAAGGTTAGTCTTTTGTTTGGTTTTTGATAATTTTCACATTTTTGATATCATTGCTTTGTGTTCTTTAAACCCCATGGTTCAATTTTGTGAATTGATGATGATTTTGTGTTTTGCCATTGATGAGTGCTTGAGCTTTTTGATAGTTGTTGATGAAAAATGAAAGATATGTTAAAGATTAATATGTTTGTGTTGAAGTTTTTGGTGATTTTGAGTAGTTAGGGCTAAATTACAAAAATAAATTTTTGAAGGACTCAAAGGTGAAATAAATGAAATGTATGGACTTATATGGGTACTAGGAAGATTCGGCCCTTAAGGAGTGTGACCAAATTTTGTGTATTTTGTGTTTTGTGGAATAAAGACTAAATTGTGAAAGTGCGAAATATTAGGGGTAAAAATGTAATTTACCCATTTATGCGTTATTAGACTAAATTGAATGAAAATATGTTAAAACGAGATTTATTTGAATATGTTAAGATCAAGAAACCAAGAAATTGGATTTAGATCGGGGAAAATCGAAAGTAGTTGAGTAGCCGATCAATTAGTCGACGACATCCGAAGAAAGTTATAAGCAATTAGATATTAAAATTTCGGAATAAATGTTAGTTATATATGCTGAAATGGAAATATGATAAATGTATATATAGCTGAATATGATATGTGTGAATTATATGTTAAATTAAGGCTTGGTAAGCTAGCTATTAAGGTGAAATGCTAATGTTAGTATTTGATTTGGTAATAATCTGTTTGGGGACAGCAGCAGTAAGGTGATTTGGAAAATCGTCATAATTTGTAGGAGTTGAATTAGAAGCTGAGTGAATTATGTCATTAAAGCTTGAAGAGTCTATTTCTTACAAAAGAAACTATAAAAACAAAAGAGTTGCCGATATTGAGATATTTGAAGTATTGTGGGGCTGAGTCAAAATGACTACTGGATTCCCTATTCTGTTTTTAGAAAATCATTATAAATTGTACAAAAATGATTATAAGATAAAATTTATATGCTTAGACTCCTTAATGAGTCTAGTTTCAAATGAGATCAAATACAACACATTTTAATTCTGTAAAACGAGAAATTGGATTCGTAGTGAAGAGTGGTCAGAATAGTCAAACAGTGAAACAGGGGAAACTTTAAGAAAAATCTGGTATTGATTGGCCAAGCCTAAAATTCTGAAAATTTTATGGATGGAAGATATACGAGTCTGTATTCAGGGAAAATTAACAGCAAGTGATTTGGAGTTTAGTAGCTCCAGTTATAAATAATTTAGTAACTACTGCTCAGGAAAACAGCTCGTAGTGAATATGTGATTTTGTTGTAAACATTAATGAAAATTTGCCAATGAATTATTTATGGATTATTATAAAGCTTACTATAATCTATGTGTGTGAAAGTCGGATCAATATATATATTATTCTGAAAGTAATACTTGAATAGTCGATTAATGACTATTTTAAATTTTGTTGAACTTAAGCTCAAGAGCAAAGGGGAACTAGATCCGATAAAGGGAAGGAAAAAGTAATTGAATAGCCATTGAAGTCGTTCGACGACATTTGAGGTAAGTCTTCGAGTAATGACCCTACTTGAATTATATTGAAATGATTAGTCATACTATGACGGATAGTCGAATGTGCTTAGAGACTATGTTATAAAGCCAATTGAAATCATGCTCTTTGTGTGTGGCTATTGAGCCGAAATTTGAAAGGTTTAATAAATGTTTTGTGTTTGAGCCTTAGTAACGAAGAAATGATATGGATGTGTTATGATTATTGACATATGTGTGCATGAGCACTGGAATATATCCGGGCTAAGACCCGAAGGCAATTACGCGAGTTGATATATCCGGGCTAAGACCCGAAGGCAATTATGCAAGTTGATATATCCGGGTTAAGACCCGAAGGCAATTATGCAAGTTGATATGTCCGGGTTAAGACCCGAAGGCAAATGTGTTTGCGGCTATATCCGGTTAAATACCGAAGAGACTTGGGTTTGAATGTGAGCGCTTGGTGCTGTAATAAATTCTATTAATACGCTCGACTAAACCGAACGATAAGGTATGTTTGCATGTGCTTCAGAAAAGTCGATTAGTTTTAAATAGTCTTCGTGAAATCGACTAATGAATTTTGGCTTTTAGAAAGGTTGATACCTTGTGTATATATGTTGATGAAGTGTGAAGTAAGTATGATTATGAGAATGTGTGTTAATAAAGTGACTTAGTTAGCTATGTGAATGTAATACTTTAGTCAAAGCCGATTTCATTACTTGAAACTTACTAAGCTTAAAATGCTTACCCGGTTGCTTTGGCTCTCTGTTTTATAGATTTTGTTCGTTAGCTATCGGATTCGGGATCAGCGAAGTCGAAGTCATCCACACTATCAAAGCTCTTTTGGTACTCTTTTAGTTGAACTCTGGATATGGCATGTATAGGACTACCCCCTGTTGTTTAAGCACTTTTTGTGATGTATGTGTGTAAAGCCATGCGAAAATGGCTCGTAGAAGTGGAGTATGGCTTAGACCATTTGTGTTTATGTATGTATATATGGTTTCACAATGTGACTATGGTTTGGAATGGAAGTGTTGGGCAAATGATCAGCCATTGGAATGGCTAAATATGATCATATGTGAACCTATGTATGACAAAACCCTAGTTGGTCCATGGTAACCACGAAATAGGTGAAGTTTACCTTGAAAACAGATGCTGACAGCAGCAGTGGTGTGGATTTGAAAAATCACAAAAATTTTAGGAATGGAATTAAATAGTGAATAAATTATGTAATCGAACCTTGATGAATCTATTTTCATATGAAAGTAACGAAACAATCATATGAACAGTATATTAAGAGATATTAAAGTTCTCGTGAAACAGGGCCAGAACGGTTTCTGGATCTCCTGTTTCGACTTTGAAAATTTACCTTAAATTAACCAGAGATAATTAGGAGTCATAACATATATGTATAGATTACTCTCTGAGTCTATTTCTATAGAAACAAACGGCATCAGTATTGGAGCCTGTACAAGGAGATATCCAAGTCGTAATGCGCAAAGGTCAGGGTAGTCGATCCCTGTAACATGGGAGACTTTGACTAATAAACTGTACTAATTGGCCCGACCAAAAATTCTAGAAAAAAATATGTAGATGGGAATGTGAGTCTAGTTTCAGGGAAAAATCACGAAACTGATTTTCGAGTTGTGAAACTCAAGATATGATTTTTAAAGCGACTTTTACGCAGATTGGCAGTGTCTGGAAAATTTTTAAAAGTCTGTTAACACCTTGTGTTCGACTCCGGTGACGGTCTCGGGTTCGGGGTGTTACAATTGATTGGTATCAGAGCTACGGTTTAGTCGATTCTAGGACTACCGTAATGCGTTGGGTCTAGCTATACATGCCATTTTATGTGATTATTTGATAGTATGGATATTTCTGACATTTGCAAATGTGTTTATTTATAGTAATGGATCCCGATCCCGACCGAGCGGTAGCTGATGATCTTGAGAGTGTAGCGCCTGCTCCCGCACAAGGGACAGCGCCGGCGGACTCTCAACCTAATGCTAGTAACCCGAATGATGAAGCTAGACAAGCTTTCTATAGCGTGATGAATGATTGGTTCAACCAATACATTCGAACTAATACGGCTGTTCCACAACCTCCATTCCCGACAAACACCACCCCTGCACCTACAATACCTCGGTAACTGACCAAATAAGGTCAAATAAGCCCCCAGTTGACAGAATCCGAAAACATGGGGCTACTGAATTTAAAGCTACGGATAGCGACGATGCCGAGCAAGCTGAATTTTGGTTGGACAACACTATCGGGTACTCGATGAGCTATCTTGTACACCCGATGAATGCCTAAAGTGTGCTATCTCCTTGCTACGTGATTCTGCCTACTATTGGTGGAGTACTCTGACTTCTGTTGTGCCCCGGGAGCAAGTAACTTGGGAGTTTTTCCAAACTGAGTTTCGGAAAAAGTATATCAGTCAGAGATTTGTTGATCAAAAACGGAAGGAATTTCTTGAGCTTAAGCAAGGTTCTATGTCAGTTACTGATTACGAGCGAAAATTTGTTAGACTTAGTAGATACGCTCGGGAATGTGTTTCGTCCGAGGCTGTCATGTGTAAACGCTTCGAAGATGGGCTGAATGAAGATATAAAATGTTCGTTGGCATTCTTGAAATACGAGAGTTCGTAGTACTTGTCGAGCGAGCTTGTAAAGCCGAAGAGCTTAGAAAGGAAAAACAAAAAGTTGATGTGGGAACTGGGAAGTTTCGTAAAAGATCCTCGGGAAAGTCTCTTCAACAGGCATCGAAGAAATTTCGAGATGATATGGGCCGGTCTAGAGGCACTTCGGGCCTTTTTAGACGAGATCGTGATCGACCCCCTGTGGGTACACGAGGCACTTCGGTCGCCAGTGTTGGGAATGAACGTCGAGACAGAACGGAATGTCGACATTGCGGTAAATGGCATTCGGGAGTTGTAGATTCCATGACCGCTCCTGTTACAAGTGCGGATCAGTGGACCACTTCATTAAAGATTGCCCGAGGCTGTCTGAACAGAATGTAAATCAGAGTGGGAAACCGGGTGCTACCACTGCTCGAGGTAGACCATCTAGAAATACGGGCAATGCTAGTGGTGGCCAGAGAGGATCTAGAGATGCTACGACCAGATCCGAGGCTCGTGCACCTGCTAGAGCATTGCTATACGTGCCCGCGAGGATGCTTCTTCGCCTGATGTTATTACCGGTACTTTTACTCTCTTTGATACTAATGTAATTGCTTTGATTGACCCCGGTTCTACTCATTCTTACATATGTGAAACCTTAGCATCTAGTAAGACTTTACCTATTGAGTCTACTGAGTTTGTAATTCGGGTGTCAAATCCCTTGGGTCGTTACGTGCTTGTCGACAAAGTGTGTAAGAAATGTCCCCTAGCAATTCGAGGTTCCTGTTTTCCGGCAGACTTGATGCTTTTGCCGTTTGATGAATTTGATGTTATTCTCGGGTTGGATTGGTTGACCGTGCATGATGCGGCTGTGAATTGCAAAAGCAAGACTATTGATTTGAGGTGCGCAAATAACGAAGTAATCCGAGTTGAGTCTACGGACTTGGATGGGTTGCCAGTTGTAATATCCTCAATGTTGGCCCAGAAATACGTAAGAAAAGGGTGCGAAGCATACCTTGCGTATGTACTGGATGACCAAGAATTAGAAAGGAAACCTGAATCTGTGCCGGTGGTTTGTGAATACCCGGATGTTTTTCCTGAAGGATTGCCGGGTTTACCACCTGTTCGGGAGATAGAGTTTGGTATTGAGCTTGTACCTGGGACTACGCCGATTTCGATAGCTCCGTATCGTATGGCACCAACTGAGTTAAAAGAGTTGAAAGCTCAGCTGCAAGAATTGACAGATAGAGGTTTCGCTCGGCCAAGTTTCTCACCTTGGGGTGCACCAGTATTGTTCGTGAAAAAGAAGGACGGAACCATGAGGTTGTGCATTGACTATCGTCAACTAAATAAAGTGACGATAAAGATAAATATCCATTACCGCGTATTGATGATTTGTTTGATCAACTAAAGGGGGCCTCAGTGTTCTCAAAAATAGATTTGAGATCGGGTTATTATCAGTTGCGGATTCGAGATTCGGACGTACCCAAAACTGCTTTCAGAACGAGGTACGGTCACTACGAATTCTTAGTGATGCCGTTTGGGCTCACTAATGCCCCTGCAGTATTTATGGATTTGATGAATCGGATCTTCAGACCATATTTGGATCGGTTCGTAGTTGTGTTCATTGATGACATCTTGGTCTATTCAAGAGATGAGACCGAACATGCTGAGCACCTGAGACTAGTGTTGCAAATTTTACGGGATAAGCAGTTATATGCTAAGTTCAGTAAGTGTGAGTTCTGGTTAAGAGAGGTTAGCTTCTTGGGTCATGTGGTATCTGTATCGGGTATTCGAGTTGACCCGAACAAAATTTCAGCCATACTTAACTGGAAACCTCCGAGAAATATTACTGAGGTTCGGAGCTTTTTGGGGCTCGCCGGTTATTACCGACGATTTGTCAAAGGTTTCTCGATGATAGCCACACCAATGACGAAGCTACTTCAAAAGGATGTTAAGTTCGAATGGACGGAGAAGTGTCAGAAAAGTTTCGATCAACTGAAAACTCATTTGACCGAAGCTCCAATTCTAGTGCAACCCGAATCAGGCAAGGAGTTTGTCATTTATAGTGACGCATCCCTACTTGGGTTGGGTTGCGTGTTGATGCAAGAAGGTCGAGTGGTGGCCTATGCGTCGAGACAATTAAAGCCACATGAGAAAAATTATCTGACCCATGATCTCGAAGTAGCTGCCATCGTATTTGCTTTAAAAATATGGCGACATTACTTATTTGGTGAAAAGTGCCATGTATTTCGGATCACAAAAGTCTCAAATATTTGATGACTCAGAGAGACTTAAATCTGCGACAAAGACGTTGGCTTGAGTTGTTGAAAGATTACGAGCTTGTCATTGATTACCACCCGGGAAAGGCTAATGTGGTTGCGGACGCCTTAAGCCGGAAATCATTGTTTGCTTTACGAGCGATGAATGTACACTTGTCTGTTCTACCCGACAATGTGTTAGTAGCTGAATTAAAAGCCAAACCATTATTGATTCATCAAATTCGTGAAGCCCAGAAAGTTGATGATGAATTGGTTGCAAAACGGGCTGAGTGTGTTTCGAACAAGGAATTGGAGTTTCAAATTGATGGTGATGATTGTTTGAGGTTCAGAAGTCGTTTATGTGTTCCAAGGAATTCGGAACTCATTTCGATGATTCTGAACGAAGCCCATTGTAGCCGAATGTCAATTCACCCGGGGAGTACAAAAATGTACAACGATTTGAAACATCGGTTTTGGTGGCATGGTATGAAACGAGACATCTCCGACTTTGTTTCGAGATGTTTAATATGTCAACAAGTGAAAGCGGAACATCAAGTGCCTTCAGGACTACTTCAGCCGATCATGATACCCGAGTGGAAATGGGATCGAGTCACAATGGACCTTGTGTCCGGACTGCCATTGTCAGCAAGTAAGAAAGATGCGATTTGGGTTGTTGTCGATAGACTAACTAAGTCGGCTCACTTTATCCCCGTGCGTACGGATTTTTCATTGGATAAACTAGCTGAATTGTATGTTTCTCAGATTGTGAGATTACACGGGGTACCGATTTCTATTGTGTCGGATAGAGATCCGAGATTCACCTCGCGATTTTGGAAGAAATTGCAAGAAGCTTTGGGTACCAAGCTGCATTTTAGCACCGCTTTTCATCCACAAACCGATGGTCAATCCGAGCGGATAATTCAGATACTTGAGGATATGTTGAGATGTTGCATCCTCGAGTTCAGTAGTTCATGGGAACAGTATTTACCTTTGATTGAATTCGCTTACAACAATAGTTTTCAATCAAGTATTAAGATGGCACCTTACGAGGCTTTGTACGGTCGTAAATGTCGTACACCATTGTTTTGGACCGAGCTCGGTGAAAGTAAAATTTTCGGAGTTGATTTGATTAAAGATGCCGAGCAGAAAGTAAATGTAATCCGTGAAAGTCTGAAGGTAGCCACAGATCGTCAAAAGTCGTATGCAGATTTGAAAAGAAAAGACATTGAATATCAGGTTGGAGATAAAGTGTTTCTTAAAGTTTCGCCTTGGAAAAAGGTACTCAGATTCGGCCGTAAGGGCAAATTGAGTCCGAGGTTCATTGGGCCGTATGAAAATCCGAAAGAATTGGTCCAGTGGCATATAGATTGATTTTACCCCCTGAACTTGAAAGGATTCACAACGTTTTTCATGTTTCGATGCTTCGACGTTATAGATCCGATCCGTCACATGTGATTAATCCCTCGAAGTTGAAATTCAATCTGACTTGAGTTATGAAGAAGAACCGATTCGTATCCTAGCTCGTGAAGTGAAAGAGTTGCGAAACAGAAGGGTTCCGTTAGTTAAGGTGTTATGGCTCAAACACGGGATCGAGGAAGCTACTTGGGAAATTGAGAGCTCGATGAAAGAACGATACCCAAACCTATTCACCGGTAAGATTTTCGGGGACGAAAATTTCTTAAGTGGGGGAGAGTTGTGACAGCCCAAAACTGACCCTAGTCGGGAAGTGGTTTCGGGACTGCTAAACCGAGTCACCGAAATGTTTGAATGTGCTATTATTGTCTAAAATATGTGATTATGAATGTGTGGAAATTTTCAAGCTTCGATTTAGTCAATTGCATGTGAATTTAGTCCATAGGACTTATGTGAGAAAGTTTTAAAAAAATGTGATAGGGTAATTTATAAGGACCAATTTAAGCAAGGAGTGAAAATATTGGCTTTGCATGTCAATACCCCTTTTTTATACATAGTGGCCGGCCATGATGGAGCATATATTAGACTATGTGGTAAATTTCCATGAAGTGGACATTAGTTTAAGTAAAAGAAAAGAAATGATAAAAGAAATATTAAGGATACTAAAAGAAAAAAAAAGAGGAGGGAGGTTATCACCTTGTTCATCTTGGCCGGTTGTAGAGAGGATGGAGGAGGATAGCATTCGGTCATTTGAAACCTAAGGAAGGTTAGTCTTTTGTTTGGTTTTTGATAATTTTCACATTTTTGATATCATTGCTTTGTGTTCTTTAAACCCCATGGATCAATTTTGTGAATTGATGATGATTTTGTGTTTTGCCATTGATGAGTGCTTGAGCTTTTTGATAGTTGTTGATGAAAAATGAAAGATATGTTAAAGATTAATATGTTTGTGTTGAAGTTTTTGGTGATTTTGAGTAGTTAGGGCTAAATTACAAAAATAAATTTTTGAAGGACTCAAAGGTGAAATAAATGAAATGTATGGACTTATATGGGTACTAGGAAGATTCGGCCCTTAAGGAGTGTGACCAAATTTTGTGTATTTTGTGTTTTGTGGAATAAAGACTAAATTGTGAAAGTGCGAAATATTAGGGGTAAAAATGTAATTTACCCATTTATGCGTTATTAGACTAAATTGAATGAAAATATGTTAAAACGAGATTTATTTGAATATGTTAAGATCAAGAAACCAAGAAATTGGATTTAGATCGGGGAAAATCGAAAGTAGTTGAGTAGCCGATCAATTAGTCGACGACATCCGAAGAAAGTTATAAGCAATTAGATATTAAAATTTCGGAATAAATGTTAGTTATATATGCTGAATGGAAATATGATAAATGTATATATAGCTGAATATGATATGTGTGAATTATATGTTAAATTAAGGCTTGGTAAGCTAGCTATTAAGGTGAAATGCTAATGTTAGTATTTGATTTGGTAATAATCTGTTTGGGGACAGCAGCAGTAAGGTGATTTTGGAAAATCGCCATAATTTGTAGGAGTTGAATTAGAAGCTGAGTGAATTATGTCATTAAAGTTGAAGAGTCTATTTTCTTACAAAAGAAACTATAAAAACAAAAGAGTTACCGATCTTGAGATATTTGAAGTATTGTGGGGCTGAGTCAAAATGACTACTGGATTCCCTGTTCTGTTTTAGAAAATCATTATAAATTGTACAAAAATGATTATAAGATAAAATTTATATGCTTAGACTCCTTAATGAGTCTAGTTTCAAATGAGATCAAATACAACACATTTTGAATTCTGTAAAATGAGAAATTGATTCGTAGTGAAGAGTGGTCAGAATAGTCAAACAGTGAAACAGGGGAAACTTTAAGAAAAATATGGTATTGATTGGCCAAGCCTAAAATTCTGAAAATTTTATGGATGGAAGATATACGAGTCTATATTCAGGGAAAATTAACGGCAAGTGATTTGGAGTTTAGTAGCTCCAGTTATAAATAATTTAGTAACTACTGCTCAGGAAAACAGCTCGTAGTGAATATGTGATTTTGTTGTAAACATTAATGAAAATTTGCCAATGAATTATTTATGGATTATTATAAAGCTTACTATAATCTATGTGTGTGAAAGTCGGATCAATATATATATTATTCTGAAAGTAATACTTGAATAGTCGATTAATGACTATTTTAAATTTTGTTGAACTTAAGCTCAAGAGCAAAGGGGAACTAGATCCGATAAAGGGAAGGAAAAAGTAATTGAATAGCCATTGAAGTCGTTCGACGACATTTGAGGTAAGCTTCGAGTAATGACCCTACTTGAATTATATTGAAATGATTAGTCATACTATGACGGATAGTCGAATGTGCTTAGAGACTATGTTATAAAGCCAATTGAAATCATGCTCTTTGTGTGTGGCTATTGAGCCGAAATTTGAAAGGTTTAATAAATGTTTTGTGTTTGAGCCTTAGTAACGAAGAAATGATATGGATGTGTTATGATTATTGATATATGGTGCATGAGCACTGGAATATATCCGGGCTAAGACCCGAAGGCAATTACGCGAGTTGAATATCCGGGCTATGACCCGAAGGCAATTATGCGAGTTGATATATCCGGGCTAAGACCCGAAGGCAATTATGCAAGTTGATATATCCGGGTTAAGACCCGAAGGCAATTATGCAAGTTGATATGTCCGGGTTAAGACCCGAAGGCAAATGTGTTTGCGGCTATATCCGGTTAAATACCGAAGAGACTTGGGTTTGAATGTGAGCGCT
Organism: Gossypium hirsutum; assembly: GCF_007990345.1. NCBI lineage: Eukaryota > Viridiplantae > Streptophyta > Magnoliopsida > Malvales > Malvaceae > Gossypium > Gossypium hirsutum. The sequence goes on from NC_053436.1 coordinate 25,819,678, forward strand.
TGGTGCTGTAATAAATTCTATTAATACGCTCGACTAAACCGAACGATAAGGTATGTTTGCATGTGCTTCAGAAAAGTCGATTAGTTTTAAATAGTCTTCGTGAAATGACTAATGAATTTTCGGCTTTTAGAAAGGTTGATACCTTGTGTATATATGTTGATGAAGTGTGAAGTAAGTATGATTATGAGAATGTGTGTTAATAAAGTGACTTAGTTAGCTATGTGAATGTAATACTTTAGTCAAAGCCGATTTCATTACTTGAAACTTACTAAGCTTAAAATGCTTACCCGGTTGCTTTGGCTCTCTGTTTTATAGATTTTGTTCGTTAGCTATCGGATTCGGGATCAGCGAAGTCGAAGTCATCCACACTATCAAAGCTCTTTTGGTACTCTTTTAGTTGAACTCTGGATATGGCATGTATAGGACTACCCCCTGTTGTTTAAGCACTTTTTGTGATGTATGTGTGTAAAGCCATGCGAAAATGGCTCGTAGAAGTGGAGTATGGCATTAGACCATTTGTGTTTATGTATGTATATATGGTTTCACAATGTGACTATGGTTTGGAATGGAAGTTTGGGCAAATGATCAGCCATTGGAATGGCTAAATATGATCATATGTGGACCTATGTATGACAAAACCCTAGTTGGTCCATGGTAACCACGAAATAGGTGAAGTTTACCTTGAAAACAGATGCTGACAGCAGCAGTGGTGTGGATTTGAAAAATCACAAAAATTTGTAGGAATGGAATTAAATAGTGAATAAATTATGTAATCGAACCTTGATGAATCTATTTTCATATGAAAGTAACGAAACAATCATATGAACAGTATATTAAGAGATATTAAAGTTCTCGTGAAACAGGGCCAGAACGGTTTCTGGATCTCCTATTTCGATTTGAAAATTTACCTTAAATTAACCAGAGATAATTAGGAGTCATACCATATATGTATATATTCCTCTCTGAGTCTAGTTTCTATAGAAACAAACGACATCAGTATTGGAGCCCTGTACAAGGAGATATCCAAGTCGTAATGCGCAAAGGTCAGGGTAGTCGATCCCTGTAACATGGGAGACTTTGACTAATAAACTGTACTAATTGGCCCGACCAAAATTCTAGAAAAAAATATGTAGATGGACATGTGAGTCTAGTTTCAGGGAAAAATCACGAAACTGATTTTCGAGTTGTGAAACTCAAGATATGATTTTTAAAGTGACTATTACGCAGATTGGCAGTGTCTGGAAAATTTTTAAAAGTCTGTTAACACCTTGTGTTCGACTCCGGTGACGGTCTCGGGTTCGGGGTGTTACATTGTATTTCCTCAATCTTTCAAATATTTTGCACATGACTTTCCCCCTAGTGGACTTTGCTATCATATCGTCAACATAAACTTCAATCTCTTTATGCATCATGTCATGAAACAGTGTCACCATTGCTCATTGATACGTGGCCCCATCATTTTTAGACCAAATGACATGACCCTATAACAAAGTGTAACTCCCCAAAAAACCTAAAATCTTGAATTCTTTTTTTCTTTTGTGCTTAGCAATTTTGGTTAAGTGTTAATTACACGATAGTAGGTCTTGGTCAAGGTTTGAGTTCGAGTCTAAGGGTAGAATAAATTATAATTTAATAATTAAAAGGACCTTGTTGGCAAGTAGTTGGGCTTTTAAATAAAGATAAGGGAAAATGGCATCAAAAAGCCTTGTGGAAGAGTGGCTAAGTGACGCCACTTAGAGTGTAGGGAGGTGGCGTTAGTAGCTAGCAAGGAGATCCAAGGTTCAAATTGTGTAGTGAAACAAAGAAAATTGTGTAGTGAAAGAATAGAAATCAGCACAAAGAAAAGACAGTAAAACAAAAGGGTTTTCGACTTTTAGGGAAATTCGGCATTAGCCTGGCAACCTTGCATTAGGCACTTATTTATAGCCCCTATAGCTGAACTGCCTGGCCCTTAATTCCCCATTCGGCTCCATGTCTTCCCCTTTCTCATCTCCTTGTTTTTCTCCCTGATAACCCCTTGATCCATTCCTTAATTTTCTCTTCTGAACACTCCCCTTGGAGTCCATCACATACTAAGTTTAAAAGCCGAAAAGTCGAATCTTTCAAAGGGTAAATTCTCTTCGACCGAATCTAGTGTAAGTGTTTGTTCTTCTAATCGGTTTTACTAAGAATCTATTACGCTGTTCTTTCCTCACTTTTTCTAATCAACTGTGGTAGGGAATCAGTATCGGATCTCGGATCTTAGCTCTTTGCCAAAATTGCTCTTTAGGTGTTTGCAGTTTTGGTAAATATTCCTCTCCCATTGGCTAAGGTGGCCGAATGTTCATAGTTAAGGTTAGGGGACTTGTGTTGGATACGAGTCACCTATTATTCTGGTTTTAATAGTTAAGATTGGTGTAGATCTAGGAGTTGACCATAGTTAGTGATTTAAGAAGGGGCTGTTGTACTTATCGCACAAAGTAAGGTTAATGTGAGGTTTCGGTTTTAGTAAAGATATGTATTAAGCATGCGATTAATTGAACAGTTATATCGTTTGTAGGTTGGTGACCAAGGGAATCGTAGCATGCTTGCTTACCAGGTGTGTACATACACTGCACACACAAGTAGATCGACAAAAGCTGAAATGTCGAAAAGTCAAAATACCGAAAAGTTGAAAGTTTGGCTGCGGTAGTCTTGCGAGTGTGCGAACACTCGTGAGGAGGAAACCAATAGGTTGTCTAAGGCCCATGGGTAGTTCCATGGACTTGGGCTGGGATCTGGCCAACCAGGCCAGAATAGGCTGAATGGTCCCGATGGGCTGTTGGGCCCACAATAGGCAAAATTAGATAATTGATGCTATGTGATAGAAACTTTGTGTGTGAGTATGAATATAAGGTGATTTAGGCCTAACGGGCCATATAAAGGTTATTTGGGCCTAATGGGCCATATGAATAGGAATTAGGCCCAATGGGCCATATGAATGTGAATTCGGCCTGATGGGCCATATAAATGAGATTGGGCCAAGTGGGTCATATGCATGTATGTAGGAGTTTTTGGCCTAGTATATGATAAACTACATAAAACTTAATTAATATATTGCGACCATGGACAAGTCATGGGGTTAAGGTGTGGCAACGAGTATATGCATGTCTAGTATTGGATCTAGGGAGAGCTTGGTACTTAAGCGGTCTTAATGACTCACCTTCTCTTCTCTGGAATCCTACCTGGTGCATAGTATTCGTTCATCTTAGCTCACGGGATTTGTTAATGGGCCGAGGTATGTGGAAACTGTATTAAAGATAAAATTATCGAAATGCCCCTAATGGTGAAAATGACCAAAATACCCCTAGGTGTTGATTGTAAATTTTATGGATGTGACACACATATCTGCTGCATACATAAGATATTCTGCTTAGGTTGCATATGGGTTGGGAAGTATGGAATGAAGAAAGTATATGAAGATCGCATGGTTTCTTGACAATCGTGGATCTACCAACGGCTTTTAAGCCCAATATGTAAATGAAGGTAGTTCCGCAACCGGGCTACCATTGATGTGTCGGTTGGATGGGTCGATATTTATATCCCCACATGATGTGACGAGGGACGGAGCTGGTGTGTAGTGGATGGATTATTGGGATGGGATTGCATTGCATGTTTGATGTTTGATGATTTTTGAATGCTTGTTTTTCGTTGAGGGTTGTACACACTGAGTTTGTGAAAACTCACCCCCTCTTTTATTTTATTTTCAGGTGATGCTCAGTAGGAGGTTTGATGTTTGGAGGGATTCTGGATGGCCAGCTAGCAAGACAATTTGGACTTTTTTTTTCATTTTAAAGCATATGAGTCTCTGATTATTAAGTGATTACAGACTAGATTGTAATAAGGCCTTCCATTTTGTTATTATTTGGATTATTATTTTTATGTGACGTAATTATAAGAAGTTGAACATGGTTTATTAAACTATAGTATGTCATTTCTACGTTTTCGCAACTAAATTTTTAAAGTGACTTATTTTCTCAAATCATATGTTTTGAACAAGTGATTGAAATGATTTTTTTTTGATAATTAAGATTTTCTTCTATTTTAAGAAAGATTTTTAATGAAAACACGGTTTTCGCTAAAACACTTCAATGTGACACGCCGAATTCGGCCATAACGTTCAGGCCTGGATTGAGATGTTACATTTAGTGGTATCAGAGCCTAGTTGCAAAACTCGGGCTTTGAAGTTAGCCTTATTATTATTTGGTTTCTTTTTTCTACTGATTACTTGGATTTTAAAAATATTTTGAATCATAATCTTGCTGTGCGGCACACCGAGTCTCCGACGTCGAACCAAGTAAGTATACTTATTCTTAAGTTTGTTTAAATTGTTATACTGTAGATAGTTAAAGGGCTACTTTGGATGATTTTGTTAGAATGGAACCAAAGCCTGCAGGAACTTGAAACTGTAGAGGATTTTCGGAAACAATCTTCTTTTTAAATATCTTCATAAAACATCGATTTAATTATTAAACTAACAAAAACTTCATAAAATTTTTAATCCAGATAATACGCGAATCAATGATGAGTGCTAGAAGAGGTGCAAGAGGTCATGACCGAGGCCGCGGGAGTGTTAGGGCTGAATTGTCGGTATCGGGCTATATGCCCAATGTTGGAGTAGAAGAGGCTCCGACCTCACCTGTGGTTGGGAATGGATAGTACGATCAGGCCACAGGGGATGATGCATTGTCGCAGGCAATGCTAAGGATTTTGGAAAGGATCGCTGGGCCCAACAATGGCACTACAAATCGGGGATCTATTTCAGAGTGACTTCGATCGAACGGGGTTGAGATCTTTAAGGGCGTGGCTGGCATCACTCCTAACGTGGTAAAATATTGGTTGGAGGCCACTGAAAGGATAATGGAGGACCTAAACTGTTCACCGGAACAAAAGTTAAAAGGAGCTATGTCATTACTTAGGGAAGAAGCCTACCAGTGGTGGTTGACGGTGAAAGAGGGCACCTAATCAGAGCGGGTCACTTGGGAGTTTTTCAAAGCTGCATTCCAAGGGAAGTATGTGGGTGCAAGCTATGTAGATGCTAGAAGGAAGGAGTTCCTGAACTTGACCCAAGGAAACAAATCAGTGGCAGAGTATGAGGCGGAGTTTCTACGCCTTAGTAGGTATGCAAGAGTAGTGGTGGCAACAGACTATGAGCGTTATGTTAGGTTTGAGGACAGACTGAGAGATAGCCTTAAGGTATTGATATCTCCACAAAGGGAGTGAGTTTTCTCAGAATTGGTGGAGAAAGCAAAGATAGCGGAGGAGGTACAGTGCACTGAGCGCTTAAATCAGAAGAAAGAAAGGGGTAAGAATAAGAGGGAGGCTGAGACCCCGGTTGTTGGACAGAGGCCTAGGGCTAGGGCCAAAAATAACAGGTCAGCTAGAGCAGGGCCCCCTGCTACTAATCCAGGGGTGCCACCTTGTGCTGATTGTGGGAGAACCCACAGAGGCGAGTGTTAGAAGAGGATGGGAGCTTGTTTCACTTGTGGGTCTATGGAGCATAGGATCAAGGATAGCCCCCAAATGCTAGGTCGAAAGCCAGTAGTGGGCTAAGGTGGTGTTTAGCCACCAAGGGGTGGTCAGCTGTCGCCAAGGGGTCGTGGGCAGGCCAGGGGTGGTAACAGTAATGGACGAGGACGTGGAGCACCAAGAGGAAATATAGGCCATGCTGAGGCGAGATAGCCAACTTTGGTTTATGCTGCTCGTCCCCGAGAAGACGGGGATGCCCCAGATGTGATAACGGGTATTGTGACAACCCTAATTAGACCCTAGTCGGAATATGGTTTCGGGACCACAAAACCGAGTCACAAAAATTCATTTTAATTTTAATTGCATATATTTATGTGTGATAGCGTATGTAGGAAAAATTAAAAGTTTCAATTTAGTCTTAGGAATGTAAATTTTTCTTGAAATGACTTAGTTGAAAAATTTAGAAAAGTTGGTAGGTAATTTGTAAGGATCCAAAAACAATGAGGTGAGAAAGCTTGGGTTTGCATGTCAATTTACCCTTAAAGCATGTAGTGGCCGGCCATGAAATGATGCTATTCCACTAAGTCAAATTAAAAACAATTTTAATTGGCAAATGATGTAATAAATTTATAAGAAAAAGATGAATAAAATAAGAAATAAAGGTAAGAGTGTGTTCATCTTCTTTACCTTCTTGCAAAGCCGAAACAAAAGGGAAAGAGGAAGGATTTGTCTAGGGCATTCGGCTATCTTAGAGGTTAAATAAGGTAGGAGTTCATGTTATTTCTATTGATTTTTATGAGAATCTAGTTAGTAGTCAAGCTCTTATTGTAACCCATATGTTGATTTTTCTTTAGTTTTGGTGACAAATTATGCATACGGTATTATTGGATAAATGCTAAAAGGATAGTGTTTTGCTGTTTTGGATAGAAATATTAGAAAGGTGAAAATATGAGCTACCTATATAGATACATGTGAATTTAAAAGATGGTATGAACAAATGTGGAGTTTTGCTAGTTTAGAATTATTCAAGCCAAGTGTTTATGTGGTGGAAATTAAGTGTTAAATGAAATGAAAATGATATTATATGGGGGTATGTATATTCGGCCATATGAGTAAATATATAGATGATGTTAAATTTGATTATGTATAATGGGCCATATAGGGTACACATTGTGATATTAACTTTAATTCTCTATAATTGATCAAGTGGGTGATATTGGTTTATATGGTTAAATTTGATTTATGAATATGTACCTTAAATAAAATATATCATAGACTATGTTACTTTGGAAGTAAGAATGCATTCGGCCTTGAGACAATTTATAAGTATTAGTTAAGGTTCTAATGTTTTGAATAAGAATGGTTGTAAGATGAAACGAAAATTATTAAAATATATATGAGTAATTAATAAGAGAGGGTTGCCGTGTATATAATATTTATGTGTGTTTTATTGAAATATTTATTGGGTTAATTATAGTAATTGGATCTTAGGTGATCAATAGCCGAATGGCTTAAAGTTAGTAAAAGCATAAGGTGAATAAAAAAATAAAAAAATCAAATGTTGCCGCATGATTCTTTTGATATGAAACTATTAATGTTATGGGATATAAATAACTAGCAAGGTAATTAAACTAGTTAATTTATTTATTTAAGCTCAAGAACCCAAAGGAGGAGAATCAAGCAAGGGCAAAACAAAGTGTATCGAGTAGCCGTTTGGAACCGTTTCATTTGACATAAAGTAAGTCTTTAAGCATTTTTGTAAGGTTGATTAGTTTGTATATAAATAATATTCGTGAATCATGAAAGAATTCCTTGTTAGGTATTCTTTTGGAGTGATATTCATATTTATTAATGTGACCGTATATGCTATTTGAATTAAGTAAATTGCCTTATCATAATGAGCTGACATATAGCACTATGTGTGCGAAATTAAATGGCACTATGTGTGCCGATTTGGATGTTGAAGCATGAGAGAATATCCAATGCACTATGTGTTCGGTTTACTATGGCACTATGTGTGCGAGTGTAATTAGCACTACGTGTGCAAATTCGGTTGATAATATAAAATGTGCATGAAAGAACGAAGTGATAGAACTACTAACTAAAGTATCGAATTTGAGACGTGTGATGTGTATGTATAAATTTATCCAGTGCATCATTGTCCCATACTTTAAGGAAATGGATCTAAATCATTTGGGTTGTTTTGGTATTTGTTAGATTGTAGGACTCGGCATGAGATTGAACAAAAAATCTAAGAAACTATAGCATAGCTTGGTATGGTTGGAGTAATTGATCTTGCATTATATGTTTTCTCTTATGATCTTTTATTAATGGACGGTAGTGTAATGCTTATGACTTACTGAGTTATATACTCATTTGGTGTGTTTACTTGTTACTTATTTAGGTCTCTTTGATCCATTTTGTGTGCTCGGGACATCATCGAAGTCATCACACCAGCTTGCAACATTTTGGTAACCTCTTTTTTGGATGGTTTAAGTGAACATTACGGCATGTATAGGCTAATAAGTATTCGTTCGAACTTTGATATGTATACTTTCAGCCATGCGAATATGGCTTGCTATTTATGTTTGGATTTGGTCTTATGGGTGCTTAGTTATAAGGTTTAGTAAGTTTGGTCTTGATAATTTAGTTATGCTTTACTTGTGTATAAAGGTGTGTATATTATGGGTGTTACAGATGTGAATTTGAAAAATCACTAAAAATAGTAGAAATGGAATTAAATAATGAATAAGTTATGGAATCGAATCTTGATGAGTCTATTTTCATATGGAAGAAGCGAAACAGGTATATGAGCTATATTTTATGAGATGTTTAAATTTTTGTGAAACAGGGCCAGAGCTATTTCTGGATCCCCTATTCTGAATTTGGAAATTCACCATAAATTTTAAAAAGATAATTAGAAGTCATGTTTTATATGTACAGATTCATTATTGAGTCTAGTTTTATTAGAGACAAACGACATAGTCATTGAAGCTCTGTATAGGGAGATATCTGATTCGTAATACATAGAGGTTAGAGTAGTCGAACCCTGAAATAGGGGAGACTTTAACTAATAAACTGTACTAATTGGCCCAACCAAAAATTATAAAAAAAAGTTAATAGATAGATATATGAGTCTAGTTTTAGGAAAAATTTACGGAATTGGATTTTGAGTTTCGGAACTCGAGATATGATTCTTAAAGCGACTGTGATGTAGTTAGCCAGCTTGTCTGGAAATTTTAAAATGAATTGTATGAGCTGTTTAAGTAATGAATTAAGTCCGTTAACACCTCGTGTTCGACTCCGGCAACGGTCTCGGGAATGGGGCGTTACAGGTATGTTCTTTATATATGAATTACCTTACACAGCATTGATTGATACTAGATCGACGCATTCATATGTTGCATGCAATATGACTGAATCTTTGGGTTATATGTTTGAAATTACTGCGAACGAGATGACTATGATAAGTTCGTTAGGGCAGTTAGTAGGAGTGAATAAGTTGTTTAGGGAGGTACCCTTAGTAGTCTAAGGGGTTATCTTTTTAGCGGATTTGATGGAGCTGCCGTTTAGCGAGTTTGACTTAATCTTGGGTATAGATTGGCTGGTGAAGCACCGAGCCACCTTAGATTGCGCTGCAAAGCGAATGGTGTTAAGAACGGCGAAGGATAATGAGGTGGTGGTGATTGGTAAATGCTGAAACTATCTGTCGAATGTGATTTTGACGTTAAGGGCTGAGAAGTTAGTACCAAAGGGATGTGAAGCCTTTTTGGCTTATATTAGTAATATCAAGGCAATGAGCCCTACTGTTAAGGAGTTGAGAACAATTAGGGAATTTTCGGATGTTTTTCCCAAGGAGCTGCCTGGGTTGCCACCCAGCAGAGAAGTGGAATTTGGAATCAAGTTGTTACCTGGGACGGCTCCGGTGTTTATCGCTCATTATGGGATAGCACCAAAGGAGTTGGTGGAACTTAAGGCATAGATTTAGGAATTGTTGGATCGAGGATTCATACGACCAAGTGTGTCTCCATGAGGAGCACCGATGTTATTCGTGAAGAAGAAAGATGGAACCTTGCGAATGTGCATCGACTATCGACAGTTAAACAAGTTAACTATTAAAAATAAGTACCCTCTGCCGAGAATCGATGATCTTTTCGATCAGTTTAGGGGAGCATCTATTTTCTTGAAGATTGATCTGCGGTCAAGGTATCACCAATTGAGGGTTAAGGAGGCGGATGTTCATAAGACAACTTTCAGAACTCGTTATGGGCACTACGAGTTCTTGGTGATGCCATTCGGGCTGACGAACGCACCTGCTGCTTTCATGGATCTCATGAATCAAGTTTTCCATCCCTACTTTGTTCGATTCGTGGTAGTCTTTATAGATGACATCTTGGTGTACTCAAGGGATGAAGATGAGCATGATGCGCACTTAAAGATTGTGTTGCAGACTTTAAGCGAGAAGCAGCTATATGCCAAATTCATGGCTAAGGGAGGTAATTTTTCTAGTACGGCTTTCCACCCTCAAACTAATGGACAGTCAGAAAGGGTGATCCAAGTATTGGAAGATATGTTGAGGGGATGCGTGATTGAGTTCCAAGGTAGCTGGGAGGGCTATTTACCATTAGCTGAATTCACGTACAATAATAGCTATCAAGCAAGCATTGAGATGGCTCCATACGAAGCACTGTAGGAGCGAAGGTGTCGAACTCCAACATGTTGGATAGAGTTGGGCAAACGAAGGGTTTTGGGCCCTGAGTTAGTAGCCGATATTGAGGATAAAGTGAAATTAATCCGAGATCGATTGAAGGAGCCCTCGGATAGGCAGAAGTCGTATGCTGACCTTAAGAGTCGAGAAATAGAGTTTGCAGTAAGGGACTTAGTTTTCCTTAAGGTCTCTCATTGAAAGAAGGTATTAAGGTTTGATGGAAGGGTAAGATAAGCCCAAGGTTCATTGGGTCATATCGGGTTATAAAGCAGATTGGGCCAGTTGCTTATCAGCTAGACTTACCTCCTGAACTGAGCCAGATCTATGACGTGTTCCTTGTTTCCATGCTGAGACAGTACCGCTCGGATCCTTCACATGTTGTGGCGATTGAGGAAATTAAGGTTTGGCCAGTCCTAACTTTCGAGGAAGAGCCCATACAAATAATTGGTCAAGATGTCAAAGAATTGAGTAGGAAGTCCGTTCCATTAGTCAAAGTGCTTTGGCGGAATCACAATGTTGAGGAGGCTACTTGGGAACCTGAGGAAGTGATGCGACGTCAATATCCTCAACTTTTTAAACCAGGTAA